>NC_057813.1:135446937-135454745 GCF_018294505.1 Triticum aestivum
TAGGTAGGTCGTGGTCTACACCCACGTCGGCTTTCGCTTGAAGTCTGCCGAGCACATGTCGTGTGCAGACGCTAAGTGGTGGAAACATGTATGAAGAAGTACACCCCTGCAGGGTTATCATGATCTATTCGAATAGCCGCGTCCGCGGTAAAGGACTACTTGGTTGCCTATACAGTTCATAGACAAGTAAATGGAAACTACTAAAAGCTTCAAGATAAGTGTGAGTGCCGAGGATGGCTCTTCCGTAGGAAGACGGAGGTGGATCCTCGGTAGTGTATTGAAGTGGTGAGTAGTGGACTCGTGTACGCAAAACCATTTCAAGTTGGAGTCTCGTAGGATAGCCTAGCCAAGAGTCAAAGCTGGCTTGCTGTAATAACTCCACCAACCCTTCTTGATAATGTGCATGTATGTAGGATCTGATGTAAGTCTTGCTGAGTACCTTTGTACTCATGTTGCTATAATTTACATTTTTACAGAAGACGCTGCAACCCCTTCTGATGGGTTCTTCGTAGACGTTGACACCAATGAGTAGGCTAAGGCCCAGGTGGTGATCCTGAGCTTGTGAAGGACCACGTAGTATAGCTAGGCTTTCCAAGCCTCTTTTATTTTACTAGTTGTCTGTACCCAGACAAGCTACTTCCGCTGCTAGTTTGTATGACTGTATGACTTGAATGCTGGGTCGTGTGACCCGTACCTATGTGTATGTTATGTATGGCTCTCTGAGCCTTAAATAAAGTACTTGTGTTGTAGAGTCATGTTGTGATGCCATGTTGTATTTGCACATATCGAGCATATTGTGTGTATGTTATTGAAATGCTTGGTATGTGTGGGATCTGACTATCTAGTTGTTTATCTTTAGTAGCCTCTCTTACCGGGAAATGTCTCCTAGTGTTACCGCTGAGCCATGGTAGCTTGCTACTGCTCTGGAACACTTAGGCTGGCTGGCATGTGTCCTTCTTCGTTCCTGTGTCTGTCCCTTCGGGGAAATGTCACGCATTGAGTACCGGAGTCCTGTTAGCCCGCTACAGCCCGGTTTGCCGGAGTCCTGTTAGCCCAGTGCTACAGCCCAGACCCACTTGCTGATGACCGACACGTTCGAAGCTGGGTCATGGATGCCTGTCCCTGTAAGTCTGTGCCACTTTGGGTTTACAACTAGTCATGTCAGCCCGGGCTCCTTATCATATGGATGCTAGCGACACTATCATATACGTGAGCCAAAAGGCGCAAACGGTCCCGGGCAAAGGTAAGGCGACACCCGTGGGGATACCGTGCGTGAGGCCGCAAAGTGATATGAGGTGTTACAAGCTAGATCGATGTGACATCGAGTCGGGGTCCTGACAGCGTTGGCATCAGAGCCGGACTGCCTGTAGGTTCTCCAAGCCAAACTGGTCAATGTTGAGTCTAGAAATTCTTTAGTTATATGTAGGGGAATTGTTTGTGGGTTGGAACGTAAGGATCTTTTTACTCCTTTAACTTATGACATTCTGATCTGAGTCAGTCTATTCTTCCACCGGGGGTTAAGGAATTAGGATCTATTCTCTCTATCAGGATCACGTGTTACTAATCAGTAGTACCTTATAGGTTTGATGGATACAAGCCTAGTTCAGTTCTACTACCACATTATGTTGTTAGGATGGACTCAGAACTTTGATATGATGATGTTGAGTGTGTATGAAATCCTTTGTCAAATGTCTCAAAAATCCTTTTTGAGCATTTACAGCTGTTATGCTGCCGAAATTTTGCTAGAAATTCTAATGCCTTTGCATTATGGTTGTGCTTTCAGATGGCCACTCGCGACCTTAATCAAGTGGTTCGCCTGACTCGCTGCCTAGATGTACCCGGCCATACCGCCATGTTGGTCAGGGTAATGACTGAGGCTGGATACCGTTGGTATCCTGAGTACACGGTCGAAGAGCAATTCCGAGACTTTAATCAAAGCCAGTATCTCTGCACTGTCAGGATATTTCCATCTTATCCTGGATCCACCGAGCCCCTTCACTGCTCCTATGGACTCGGGGTTACTATTGAGATGGCTGTGCAGGACGCCGCCTACTCTATGATGACCATCATGCGAGTCAGGTCTGGCCTATTTCGGGACTTTGATTTCCGGTATATGCCAGGATCACTTCCGGGAGCACAAGGGTATCTCCAGGCTATCTATGCTGACCCCACTCAGGAGGATTCACGGACTCGCACCACTGCTGAGATGCTCGAGGATAAGGACCGTGAAAACCGGGCCTTGAGGCTAGAGCTTTTCAATACCCGTGCTGACCATTGGGCAACGTTGACTCGGTTTGCACCGGCAGTGCAAGCTGGATATTCGGATATGCGCGATCTCTATCCTGTGAGATCTGCTCTGCTAGACGTGATGGGTTGGCGTGATGTAGGAGGCATCACCCCACCTCGTGGTCCCCGCAGGCCACCGTCTGTTGGTCCAAGACCTCATCCTAGCCCCTATGGTCCACAAGCTCCGCGAGATCGTCTGTTTCCGGATGATCATGTTGAGCTTCCAGGCTATGGAGGTGACTTCTACGAGGACTACTACGGATCGGTCTGAGTTAGTGGTAGTATCCCTAGTTCATGCTAGCTGTGTCGTCTATCATCCTGCGTGACTCGTGGGATATGACCTAGTTTGTACCACTTCCGGAGGTGTAGAAAAATAATGTATAGGAGCTTGGGATGCCTCCGATGAGATGATGGTCAACACGCGCACTAACCCTGCTCCTCAAGAGCAGGCCGAAGGCAGTGAAGTCAGGAATGCAAATCTGCCTCATCCTCCTTCCCTAGCCGAGGTTATGATGGAAGCCGAAAGAAACAAGCGGGAGACCAACCGTTTGTTGGAGCGTATTGAACAGAACACAACACACCATCAGAGGACTAACGTGGTGTCACTCAGTGATTTCATCAAGTTACATCCACCCACGTTCCACCACTCCGTCGAGCCTCTCGACGCTGATGACTGGCTTCGCAGTATTTCTCACAAACTGCGCTCCGCGCTAGTAGCCGAGGCTGACAAGGTCACCTTTGCTGCATATCATCTTGAAGGCCCCGCCAGTCTCTGGTGGGAGAATTATGGAGCTATGCGCCCAGCAGGCCATGTCACTACTTGGGCTGAATTCAGCGAAGCTTTCCGTGAACATCACATTCCGGAGGGTCTCATGGACCGTAAACGTGAGGAATTTTGCAGTTTCACTCAGGGCCGACTCTCTGTGGATGCTTACAGCCGGGAGTTCGGTAACCTCGCACGATATGCCACTGAGGAAGTTTCTACCGATGCCAAGAAGCAAGCAAGGTTCCGTAAGGGGCTTAGTCCTGAGCTTCGCCGTGACCTCCGTCTGCATGAGTGCACATCTTTTCAGAAGCTTGTTAACAAGGCCATCAGTGCTGAGACTGGTCAGACTGATTATGACGCAACACGCAAGCATGGCCGTGACGTGGGTTCCTCATCCGGTGCTGGTCCTCAAAAGCGTCGCGTGTGGGTGCCCAACACTGCCCTGCCACCCAGGTTCACACCGAGGCCATCCTTCCAGGCGCCTCGCCCCGTTCAACAGTCTGCACCAGCCAAGCCCTATGGTGGTCCAACCAACAGTGCTCCTCCACGTACCAGTTCCGTGACTTGTTTCAAGTGTGGGGAATCTGGCCACTATATGCGTGAGTGTCCCCAGACCAACCCCAACCAACCTGCTAAAGCTGTTGGCCGTGGCAAGCCGACAGGGAAAGTGTTCCACGCCAAGCCGGCCACCGCTACACGTGGCCATGTCAACTGTATCTCTGCCGAAGAAGCTCAAGAGGATCCCAACGTCGTTCTCGGTACGCTCCTTGTTAATTGCCACCCGGCATCTGTTCTTTTCGATACAGGAGCATCTCATTCATTTATATCCGAGAACTATGCTCGTTTGCACAACACCGCATTCTGTGACATGCCATCCACTATGGAAATTTCTACTCCCGGTTCTAGATGGCAAACCTCCAGGGTAAGTTATGGAAATGAAATCCAAGTCGACAGACTTGTTTTCCTTGCATCTTTGATAGCTCTCAAATTTTCAGATATTAATATCATTTTGGGTATGGACTGGATGTCAGCTCATCATGCCAAAATTGATTGCTTCTCTAGGACTGTTCAACTCACTCATCCTTCCGGGAAGATAGTCAATGTCTTGACCCGAATAGCCAAGCGACAGTTATATTCTCTTAACGCCAGCCCTTTGCCAGACCTTGAGGACGTCCCGGTAGTCCATGACTTCCCGGATGTCTTCCCAGAGGAATTGCCAGGTGTTCCACCTGACAGGGATGTGGAGTTCGTAATAGACCTCATTCCAGGAACCGTTCCGATTGCTAGAAGACCCTATAAGATGGCACCACTAGAACTAGCCGAACTTAAGAAACAACTCGATGAGTCCTTGAAAAAGGGTTTCATCCGACCTAGTTCATCTCCGTGGGCTTGCCCCGTCCTCTTCGTCAAGAAGAAGGATGGTACGGACCGGATGGTTGTAGATTATCGACCCGTCAATTTGGTCACAATCAAGAACAAATATCCGCTCCCAGGATCAATGACCTGTATGATCAGCTCGCTGGATCCTCAGTCTTCTCCAAAATGGATTTGAGGTTGGGCTACCATCAAATCAAAATCAGAAACGGGGACATTCCTAAAACGGCCTTTGTTACTCGTTGTGGCCAATACGAGTACACCGTCATGTCCTTCGGTTTAACCAACGCTCCAGCCACCTTTTCTCGGTTAATGAACTCAATCTTCATGGAGTATTTGGATAAATTCGTCGTGGTTTACCTCGATGATATACTCATCTACTCCAAGAACGAGAAAGAACATGCCGAACATCTAAGGCTAGTGTTGAAGAAACTTCGAGAGCATCGCCTTTATGCCAAATTTTCTAAATGTGAATTCTGGTTGTCAGAAGTGACCTATCTGGGTCATGTAATATCTGGTAAAGGTATTGCTGTTAACCCCGAGCGAGTTCAAGCCGTCCTTAATTGGACTCCACCTGAATCGGTCAAGCAAGTTCGGAGTTTCCTGGGCTTAGCGAGCTATTGCCGTCGCTTTGTCGAAAATTTCTCCAAAGTTGCTAAACCTCTAACCGAACTCCTCAAGAAAGATAAAAAGTTCGAGTGGACTCCACAATGTGAGCACAGCTTTCAGGAACTGAAAAGACGCCTGACATCTGCTCCCGTACTGGTACCGCCAGACTTCTCTAAGGACTTTGTTATCTACTGCGACGCCTCGCGACAAGGACTAGGTTGCATTCTCATGCAAGATCGACACGTAGTTGCTTACGCCTCACGACAATTGCACCCACATGAGGAGAATTATCCTACTCATGATCTAGAGCTTGCAGCCGTAGTCTATGCACTTAAAACCTGGCGACATTACCTTCTTCGTAATCGTTGCGAGATATTCACTGATCACCAAAGTCTGAAGTACATCTTCACCCAACCGGATTTGAATCTCAGGCAAAGATGTTGGGTTGAGTTGATCACAGATTTCGACTTAGGAATAACTTACACCCCAGGGAAAGCCAACGTCATGGCTGATGCGCTAAGTCGTAAATCTTATTGTAACAACCTGATGTTACAACAAAGTCAACCGCTTCTCCATGAGGAATTTCGGAAGCTTAACCTTCACATTGTTCCTCAAGGATTTCTTTCCACCTTGGTGGCGAAACCTACTCTTACGGATCAAATTATCGCTGCCCAAAAGCGAGATAAGGGAATATCTAAAATCAAGGAGAACATTGCTAGCGGAGGTGCTAGTTGTTTCTCCACAAATGATCATGGTGTTGTGTACTTTGAGAACCGTTTAGTGGTTCCCAAGAACCAGCATCTACGGCAGTTGATCCTTAAGGAGGCTCATGAATCTCCTCTCACCATTCATCCCGGTAGTACCAAGATGTATCAGGACCTACGCCAGAGGTTCTGGTGGACTAGGATGAAGAGAGAAATTGCTCAGTACATTGCTAATTGCGACATCTGCCGTCGTGTAAAAGCAGAGCATCAACGGCCCGCTGGCACCCTTCAACCCCTAGCTATTCCTGAATGGAAATGGGATAAAATTGGTATGGATTTCATTACCGGTTTTCCCAGGACCAAGAGAGGGCATAATGCTATCTTCGTCGTTGTCGACCGCCTTTCCAAAGTAGCTCATTTCTTACCTGTTCGTGAGAGTATAACTGCTAGTCAGTTGGCAGACTTATACATCTCCCGAATAGTGTCTCTCCATGGTGTTCCTTTGGAAATTAACTCGGATCGAGGAAGTCTTTTCACCTCTCGATTTTGGGAAAGTTTCCAAAATGCTATGGGAACCCGTCTTTCTTTTAGCATCGCCTTCCACCCTCAGTCGAGTGGTCAAGTGGAACGCGTCAACCAGATTCTAGAAGACATGCTTCGAGCCTCTGTTATCTCTTTCGGAATGGAGTGGGAGAAATGCCTTCCATTTGCCGAATTTTCTTACAACAACAGCTATCAATCTAGCTTGGGTAAAGCCCCTTTTGAAGTTCTCTATGGGCGACGGTGTCGAACACCCCTTAACTGGTCAGAAACCGGGGAAAGACAATTCTTTGGCCCGGTTATGATTCAGGAAGCAGAAGAGCAAGTTCGCATCGTTTGTGAAAAGTTGAAAACAGCCCAATCTCGTCAGAAGAGTCAATATGACCGAAAACATAAGGCTATGACTTTCGAGGTTGACGAGAAGGCTTACCTTCGGGTTACCCCTCTGAAGGGAACCCATCGTTTCGGTATCAAAGGCAAATTGGCTCCTCGTTACATTGGACCTTTTCGCATTCTCGCTAAACGAGGAGAAGTTGCCTACCAGTTGGAACTACCTCCGCATCTCTCCAGAGTCCACGATGTCTTCCACGTTTCTCAACTCCGGCGTTGCTTCTCGGATCCTAACCGTGGAGTGGACCACGAAACGCTTGATCTCCAAGATAATCTCACATATCGAGAGTACCCCATTCGTATCCTCGATCAGGCCGAGTGTACCACTCGACGTCATAATATCAAGTTTCTCAAAGTTCAATGGTCGCACCATTCTGAGGATGAAGCAACTTGGGAAAGGGAGGATCGTCTTTGACTCGAGTACCCCGCCCTCTTTCCGGAGGAACCCAAATCTCGGGACGAGATTCTTTTGAGTGGGGGTGAGTTGTCACACCCTAGCTAGTTCATGCATTAGAGTGTTGCATCATGTTTATTCTTTCATCAGAAACCTGAAATGGGGATGACAGAACCCCCAGCCCCCTCTGAAACCAACTAGGGTTTACTAAAAACTTTTTCAATGAACCTGAAATGCCCTTCTAAAATGCCCATCATTTTTGTCCTGGTTCAGAACCCCTGACAAAAGTGATGCACATTTTCCTAGGTCATCCTAGGGTCTTTGAATTAAATCATAGATATTTGAATTTGGGCATTTAAAATTATATAAAATATTCAGATGCCCAAATATCTCCAAACTAAAATGTTTCATGTTGGAAATAATCCAACTATGGACCAGGAGTAGTTTGGTGATTTTAGGAGTTGCCTAAGTATTTTTGATAAATCAACAAAGTTACAGAAGTATTAAAAAAACAGAAAACAGAAAAAAATAGAAAAACTTACCTGGCGCCAGCACCCGGCCCACCTGCCGGCCCAGCCCAGCGCCGCTCCAGCGAGCTGCTTGCCGGCCAGGCAGGCAGGCAGGTGCCCGACGGCGACCGCAGCGCGCGCCACGCACCTGCTCACCGCCTCGCCGCTCCCCTCGCCCGGTGACGTCGTGGATCGCCCTCCCTCTCTCCCCTGAACCCCCCAGACACCCCCTTTCC
>NC_057813.1:136419612-136425881 GCF_018294505.1 Triticum aestivum
AGTAGCGGTGTAACCTCAGGTCAGCAGGTCAGGGTGGCCCGCCTCGGCGGCAGGGCCTGGAGCAGGACGCGGACGACGCCAGCAGGCACCATGCAGCGTTGTCTGATGTGGCAGGCTGTGTGCTGCTGTCACCTGCTCGCAAGGCTGTGGGACACGTACATCGACGCGATGCTGGCACTGGCCGCGGCAACTGGCCGGGGCACCGGGCGGCCCTGCGCGATGCTGGCGATGAAGCCCCGGGAGCAGGGCGGCTGCACCTGTAGGCGAAGCACGTGTCCCGGGCGCAGTCGACGGGCGGCAGCAACTTCAAGTGGCGGAGGATGGCGCACATCTACAGCACACTCATCACGCCGGAGATCCCCGGCACCGCATACGGCATGGCCTAATTAAATCTCAGACCTACCATGGTTAATCATTCGCTGGTGCACCTGTGATTAAAGCCTCGTGTTTCGTCAATCCGAGTCCACTGTTGTTGTAGTGGCACAAGGGTACGCATACGAATTTTGCAGTGATGCAGTTTATTTGGTCTAACAAGCAAAACTTGCCTGTTCTGGGAAAGCTGTGACTGAGAGCAGTTTTAGTGACACCAATGGCCACCTCTGATAGGTTTCATGAGATGGGTCTCCTTAGCCCCCCTCCCACAGTCGGTGTGGTGTTTTTGGTTGATCTGCTTCTTCTGGTGTAGATCAGTAGTGTTGTCACGATGGTACAAGATTACAAGTGTACTTTGATGGTACAAGTATTTTGGCACAGAGGTAGTAATTATCTAACGTGTAATGAAATGTGAGGTAAGCAATTTCATATTTGAAAATAGGTTGAGAAAGATAAGATAAGATGATGTAGGTTGTTAGATTAAAAAAAAAAGATAAGATGACTAGTGTACTTTGCCCCTGTTTTCTTTCAGATGTACCGACTCCTAATGCATGAATGCTCTTTATTTTGATGAGAAAATGTTTGATTAGTCTGTATGATGGGAACACTTGTATATTATTTATATCTCCAGAACATGACAGGTTCAAAAAATATATGAGTGAGCTATTGTGTGCTCTTTTTTTTTAAGCACTAAGGACTGGCGCCTATATATTTCTATTGATAGGTTAATCCCATCATCCATCGCTGTAAACAGCAAGAATTATAATTTATTCACTGAAAATAAGAGAGTTAAAATAAGAGAGTTATCTGAGTACATCTCAACTTCAGAGTTTGGAAAGGTTTGTCATTTGTCCCTTTTTACTTGTATACTACGAGGCAACTACTTGCTGCTGTTCCTGCCATTGAATATCCGAGTTAATATTGCCTCTCTGTCATGAGCAAACTTACTGAACATAACATTAATTTTGCCTCTCGGTGTCTTAGCTCTATCATCACCATGATAAAGGTAATTTAAGTTGGTGTTATTTTGTATAAAACATTCTCTGCTAAGACTATTTTATTAGCTTGCCCATTATTTTTAGTTTTGTATAAATTTCGTGGTTGGGTGCTAGCATATACTCCCTCCGTCCGAAAATACTTGTCATCAAAATGGATAAAAGGGGATGTATCTAGAACTAAAATACGTCTAGATACATCCCCTTTTGTTCATTTTGATGACAAGTATTTCCGGACGGAGGGAGTATCAAGATAACACAAAATTATTTCTTGTTGTCTTGGAGCGTGATGCTATGGGGACTTTTTGACTGCAATTTTGTTGCAAGAAAAATCTGCAATTGCTTATTGCTGGATGCTCAATCTCACAATTTTGGGAGTGGTGGACATGCGACGAGGGAAGGAGAAAGAAGGGATGATGAGGAAGGAGGGAGGTGACGGAGATGAGAGAAAGGATGTAGACACCAAGGGAGGTTGCATGGGAAGAAAGTGAAGTTGCGCCACAAGGCTAGGGCATGATCGTATTGTAACTGCTCCCTTTCGTCAATGCTCACGACTCACGTTCACTATCTTTTTAAAAGTCCGCACTCCGGAAGCTCCACACAATCGTTGTCGAGGAAAATGGCAAACTCATTGAGGATGATTGTGAAGCTCAGTGTCCGGTGGAGTAGTCTGGCGGCGAAGAGGAAAAGCCATGAGTAACTAATAAATTTGTAAAATCACCTTGTTTTTCTCATGCATATTCATTTTTCAAGGAACATTGGATGCAATTGATTTGTTTTATAGGAACGTTGGATGTAATCAATCTGGTAAAGAAAACGATAGAGGAGACTATGGTTCCTCTTCCTGTAGACCTTCAGGTGAAGAAGAAATTATATCTTTGATATCAAATAATTGCTTATTTATCGTTTGATCAAGTTGCTGAAATTTGATTGATGTAAGATAAATCTCCGATGTGAAGTATGTGTCTGAATCAAGTATTGTTCACTTAATCATCCGTTTGATTTATTTACAAGCATTCGCCCGTAGCAACGCACGGGCATTTAACTAGCTTAATTTAAGTTGTACTCAAATGATCAGCGATGGACTGATGGAATCAGAGGCATAGATGTCCTAGGAAAAAAATCTAATTAACAAAAAAGGATCATACATATCATACCAATCATGCTTAACAAGTGCTTACTTCAAGGATAATGCTTCCTGAACAGCTGGTTGCTTCGCATTTGTAGAATCAAGCGCACTGCTGTCTATGTTGCTGGCATGCACCACAACCCTAATCATGGAAATTTAAACTCAGTCAGTGAATTCCATTCTTCTGGAATGGAAACAATAAGAACTGGTTCTTTCGATTAGTAGTTGTGTTGAAACAATTATTGCCCTCTAGATGGACCATCAAATTACTGTTGTGCTTTGTCCACACTCGTATCCACTTGAGGGTTGATGATATGAAATGCTGTTTGAGAATGGGAGTCATAGGTGGTAGGTTATTCATTCAGCTCGAGCTAATCTACACGAACTTTAGCCTTGATTCCTTTTGCCAACCATAGCATAAATCTCACAGAGATTTCAACAAATGCAAGCTATGTTACAAAACTTCCGGTGCACATTAAGATTTGTGTAGAAAACATGCAAAATGCTGTGATAATTCATGACATGCACCCGCATTTCAACAAAAATCCCCTTCAAAAAATCAAAAACTAAATAGTAAATATACCCATCAGTTGATTCATATGCAGGAGATGTGACATTCAGCGAAATGCCCTCAACTTTTGACAGGTCCGCACTTGTACCGCCAGGCTCACAGCTTCTCGCCTTGGTAGAATGTTCCTCAACCCTGATCAGAACATGCACAACAGACCATAGATAGGTCAATGACTCTTATGATGAAGATATCAGAAATGATAACTTGTAGGCATTCTGTTTCTTGCATGAGAAAGGAAGAGCAAACAAAAGCGAATATAGTTTGAACTTCTAGCAGATATGGCCATATGGCAAAACAATCAAAAAAGAAGTGAAAAATAGAAATAAACAGTTACTATCTTGCTGGTCTGCCTCGAGGACCCCTTGGACAGAATACAGGGAACTCTTTGCCTACCCAAAAAATAGTGTCAACCTCCCCCTTCCCTCTCTCACTTCTCTTACGGACTTTATCATATGGGTCATGACAAGTAAACATTATTTCAGACGACTGGGTCATAACAAGTAGTACCTATTATTTCAACGAACAAAGTCTTGAAGAAGAACAAAAAATGATATACCTATCAGCTGATTGAAGTGTAGGAGGTGGGCTAATCAGCGGCAGGGCGTCGAACTGAGACAGGTCTGTACTTGTATGTTCAAGCTCACTGCTGCTCACCTCATGGGTATGCTCATCCACCCTTATCAGAACATGTACAACAGATCACTAGTCAATGACACTGAAAATAACAATTCAGACTTGTAGACATTCTATTTCTTCTATGAAAAAGGGAGTGCAAAGCCCTAGCGATACAGTGTGAACTCTGAACTCTCAATTGATATAGCTTCAATGATTAAGAATCATAAATGACTAGTGACAAACAATAATAGCACTCACAGTCGTCCTTTTCTGCCTCGAGGTCCCCTTCGGACTGAATACATGAGTTTTAGACCCAGTTGGCCTGCAAAGGTTGGAAAATTAAGTTAGATTTGAAGACAGAACCTTGTTTAGTGCCTGTGCAAAAATAGAGGCAATCTCCTCTACAGCCAACCCGCCTCTCTCCCCCTCCCCTATCTGACTACCCCTACAAAAAAAATTGTAAAATATTTGGTTTAGGTCACCAAGATTAGGGTAGTTGCATCGACAACATTGGGAGTCATTAGCTAGTTTCACGTAAAGAGGACGGTGTAAGGCCAGCGGGACAAGCGCTGAGCTGGATGTCGGTGCCACACTCGTGGCAGCAGAGAGCCGGAGATCTGTCTCCGTGTGGTTGAGATGGGTGTACTTTTTCTCAAGATTTTGGAGTCGCCTCTGGTTACACCGAGCTTCAAGGTCACCGAGGGCTCTTGTGGCTACGGCCTTTTCGCTACGGCGGTGGAGCTCCGACTGCTCGTCCAAGAGAAACCATCTCTCTTGATTGAGATGGACAGATCCGGCGGCGCTCGATTAGGCAGACACGCAACTGGATTTTCTGGATGACACTGCCGAGAACACGGTCAGCATGCATACCTGGGTTTGTGGGCGGGGGGTAAAATATACCGATCACTTAGCGTAGAAAATATTAGCGACGGGTTCACAGGAAACTGGTTTTTAGCCGAATTTTAGCACAACTGGTTTTATATTATTTTCTTGGACTTTGATGTTTATCCGAAATTACGTCTGGGTTAGGAAAGTGTACCAGTTATGTCATGTTCCCTATTTGGATAGGATTCAGCTATTCTTGTTCCTCTCTCCGCTCCGTCATCACAGCCACGGCTGCGGGTGTTACCATCAATCTGAGCGAGAAGATGGCTGCACTGACCAACAATCTCTGTGACGCGGGGGTCATTTGGCGGCAAGTTTGCATGGCATGAGTACCTCCGTGGGGTCGAACAAGTCACCAACCTGATGCTAGGCTTCTGCCTAGTCAACCTCTTCCCGTCGTCTCGGTGGTGCGATGGTTCTGCAGTACCAAGTGAAGCATAAGCAGGAGCTGCAACCTGCTCGAGCACATCATCGGTGACAAAATTGACTTCGGTAATGGGGACGGCCTCTGCGCAGAGGTAGTGCACCATCAGCTCCTCGTTGGCTCGTCCGTCGGGTGGACCCCGAACCAGAGGCAGGTTAAGCTCGGCTTCAACGTCCCCGCCACTCCACCATCACCATCACTACTTGTTTCTTTGTGGATGAAATTATGGAGTTGAAGAATTGACGTGCGCGGACGCTTCCCGCCAACGTCTATGTAGCCGCAACTACCGCCCTTCATCGGCCCCACACAGGCTAGTCCCGGCGAGCGCTGCTCCTGGAGCACAACCTGCAGGCGTGCCGCCCCTCGACTCCAACCATACAAGCTGCAAACAGAGAGCAGACATACCTAGCCGGAGTTTCTGTTTCTTGAGGAGGAGAAATGACACAAGGAGAGAAAGCTGTATGCATCCATCTATGGTGATGCTTTGAGCACTCGTATTGTTGAGGAGCAAACGAAGCAACAAGGTTGTTGAGAAAAGCGGGGAGATGAAAATTAGTTGAGATCCGAGTATATGTCAATCTTTTTGTGGAAAAACAAGTAACTCCCAAACGCAAAATCCTCGCTTTCCAGGAACCAATATTGCTATATACGCAGGCTGACTAGAGGAGCCAAACAAGGATTTCTTCAGTTAGATCATTTTCCGATTTTATAAAGATCCGGTTTTGTAAATCCCTCCTATCAAAACAACCCCTCAGAGGCACACACATCACACACACATTCAAGGAAGAACAAAAAATGATAATACCTATCAGCTGATTTAAGTGTAGGAGATGTGGTATTCAGCGGCAGGGCATCGAACTGTGACACGTCTGGACTTGTATGTTCAAGCTCACTGCTGCTCACCTCACCGGTATGCTCCTCCACCCTGATCAGAACTTGTACAGCAGATCATTAGTCGATGATACTGAAAATAACAATTCAGACTTGTAGACATTCTATTTCTTCTATGAAAAAGGGAGTGCAAGCAATAGTGATACAGTGTGAACTCCTAATTGATATAGCATCAAAGATTAAGAATCAAATATGAGTAGTGACAAACAATGAGGACACTCACGGTCGTCCTTTTCTGCCTCGAGGTTCCCTTCGGACCGAATACAAAACACTCTGCCGCACATGAGTTGCAGATCCAGTTGACCTGCAAAGGTTGGAAATTTTAAGTTAGATTTGAAGACAGAACATTGTTGAGTGCATGTGCAAAAATAGTGGCAACCTCCTCCC
>NC_057813.1:136762043-136824509 GCF_018294505.1 Triticum aestivum
TACAAGCCATGTCGGCAAGGCATGTAACCCTTTGTACAAAGCCAGGCGCAGACCCTGGGCATAAATAAATGAAGCGCTGGCGCCCTAAGTTATAGCATGCATGCTAGGTTAAGTCTCTCCCTCGGTTAGGGTTGATAGTGCTTAGCGGCAACTAACCCCTAGCATAGAGGTCGAGTGTGCATCTCTCTGTTCCTTTCCATCCTCTTTGGTTCGCAGGGTACATGGACATTTCTGCTGAGCTATTGGAAGAAAGAGAATGAGTCGGTGCTCTGGTCCCGACAAGCCAAGGTTGCCAGGGGCTGAAGACACAAGGGTCCAACCCCGGCGAGCCAAGGTTGCTGGGGGATGTAGATTCAGATAAGTCCTTTATCCCCTGTTATGCATTTCCGTATTGAATTGGGACATATGAAACCTCGTTTTATTCCTAGGCTACCGTGCTCCCCTTTTCCTATACCCAAGAACTATTCCCTGGGTCGGAATTTGGTTGTAGCCGCGGTGACAAGGAAGCAAGCGCAGGGCCTAACCCTACTTCACCCCTGCCTCTGCCAAGAGCATGAGTACGCTCGAAAGAAGTAAGGGGACGACAAGGCCTGCTGCCGGGCGACAATGTTTATCTTAAAAATAACAAGGATTCATTCCTTGGCACGGGCTTCGCTCACGCACAAAAAACCTGGCAAGCCCCCTTTTTTCATTAATACGTCCAATACAGGTACAGTTCGTACGGAATGTAAACATGAGCAAGGGGATTACAAGTTTCAAATTTAGCTAAGGCCCGCAGGCTTACAAACTAAAAAGAGATAAGATGCACATAATCCCTTTCTTGTCCCTCTCCTCAGGAAACGGAACAAGATAACATGAGGGCAAAAGGAGCGCCTAGGCGAGGTACGAGCAGCAGAAGACACCACGAGAACATATCGGTGGCCTCCCAAGAGAAGGGCTGGTGATGATGGTGCTGGGAGAAGAGCTAGAAGATGAGGCAGCGGACCGCCAATACGCTATGAAGGCGTCTATGCCATCGTACTCCGAATTAACGGCCCACCACCTGCCTTCTTTGCCTTCTCCGGCCTTCCCACACCAGCCGCCCAGGGAGGCGACCCCGAGAAGTTCAAGGAGTTGGCCTCACCCCCGGCAAATTGCTCTGCCAGGAGGAAGGGCCAGGTGCAGATGCTGCTGTTTCCGCCGCCATCCGGGAACGGTGTGCTCGACGCCTAGTCGGACCCATCATCCTCCCGCCCGCTACCCTCATCATCGATGTCGCTGTCCTCCTCGTCGCTCTTGCCTAAAGAAGAGCTTTGGCCATCAGTCGAGCTCTCCGCACAACACCCTAGCCTGTGTCCCGAGCGCTCAAAGACCTTGACGGAGAGCAAATAGCTCTCCGCTAGCTTGAAGCAGAGGACGTGCCCATCCATTAAGCAATGGGCGTGTGCAAAGGTTTTCCAGCCCCGGCAAAGGAGCATCACTTGAGGGGTGGGGAACCCTGTGTTCACCCACATGTCGCCATGGCAACACCCCTTCATGTGAAGCCTCAGCCGCGGTGGCTGGTCGACCTCCAGCACACTTGCGAACGCCCGAGGAAGACGAAGGCTGCGGCGCGGCGGCCCATGCAGCTTTAAGATAAACTCGAGCGCCGAGTCCCCAACATGGCCACTCGGCGAAGCAGGAGGAGAGGGTGACAGGGACGGAGACGGCGCAGGCATCCCCCTTCGAGGCCCACCTCTTCCTCGACCGCCTCACTGACCGCGGCCCCGCCCGGTGGCCCCGCCTCGAGCATGGCCTTCACCCTGGGCATCTAGCTCTTCCTTGACCGACGCGGCTCTCTGGCGGGAGGAGAACCTGGTCGCCTCCGCAGAAGAAGAATGGCTGCGACCACGCCCCCTTGCCATGACCGTGGGTGGGAATGAAGACAAGGGGGGACATAGGGAGATGCTTCTCCTCCTGCCCCTGAGTCCCCTTTTTATAGTTGGGAAGGGGAGGCCGAAGAACTAGCTCTGCACCACTGAAGAGCCCGCTCAGATCCGGCTCATAAAAATGGCAGCAGGCGAGGCCATAGACCGCCCTCCCCGCCCAATCAAGGGCGAGTGAGTATCGGCCCACGCGCCTTCCCATATCCCATTCGTCTGTCACCTACCCCACGCCGTGCATGCGGCGTACATGGCGCAAGGGGCGGGTGTAGTGGGAAACATGGAAGGATGGTTCCAAGGCAGAGAAGGTAAATGAGCAGCGGCCCTGCAGTCCTAAAGGGACATGCAAGCCACCTCTTTACTATTCATCGCAGGATGACGCAGGCATGCTTCGGTCACCCCACGCATGATCCCCACGTCACGCATTCAACGTGGGTCGTGGGGAAGTGCAACGGACGAAGAAGTTACCGCAGTAAGAATCCGCCCTGCCTGCATGACTGTTCTGGACCTAGCCCAACAACGCGCCGCGCTTATGTGTGGCCCAGGCCCGAGGGCTCCTGTTGATGTACATAAGTAGGGGCTCTCTTTCGTACCCCTTTACTTGTGCACGGGCAGTCAGAGCGCGCCCACATCCACACTTAGCAGGGCAGAGGAGGGAAGCCGAAGGCGCAAGACGACCAGAGCAACGCCAAGACCAGAGAGACAAGAAGCAAGATGGCGAGGTAGACTCCCCCGGAAAGACCCTTGCCGGGGCAGCCTCCGGCAACTTGCCCAGTGCCAGCAGAGCACGCCACCCCTGAGCCCAAGGGTCCCAATACCATCAACAACATTGAAACCAAGGCTCGGGAGGCACCTCCATGGTGGCATGCAGATCTTTGTGAAGATCATAAACACATGACCAGAAGACGACGGTCCTCGGTGAGATCCTTGCCGAGGAAATCCACGAGACCTCCGGCAAGATCCTTGCCGGGGACGACCACGATGTCGCGGAAAGACCCTTGCCGGGACCCCGACAAGACCCTTGCCGAGGACATCAGCGAGGCCGCAGCCAGGCCCGCACCTGCCAAGACTCCACCGCCATTCCCATGCAGCTCATAGCCCAGCCAGCTAGGCTGGCACCTGCGTGGCAACGTGCGGCCTCTAGACCAGCTAGGCAAGCATCTGTGTGGTGGCATGCAGATCTTCGTGAAGACACTACCACCGCACCAGCTCAGCAACCTGCCAGCCTACATGGCACTGCCCGCCACGCTGGCCTGGATGTGTGTCGAAGCAAGGGGACACCTAAGGGGATTTTATGCGTTTTTTCCCGTAATGACAGGCGATAAGATCAACTACTCTACACTTTCCACCTCCAGTGTGCCACTGTGGCGTCCCCTTTTTCCTATAAAAGGAGGCCCGAGGCATACTAGAAAAGGATTCGACTCTTTGGAACAAGTCGTGTATCGCGGCTAGATCAAGAACACTCAAATATACACCAACGTAGGACTAGGGTATTATGCATCCTCGCAGCCTGAACCTCGGTAAACGATCTATGTGTTGGCTCCTAGACCCGCTCTTTCCACAGCCCCGTGCCCGCCGACCGTAGTAGAAATTCCTGTGATCCCATAGGTATCGTTTCCACCGACATGGCAGGTCTCTTCAACCACACCACCAACTCAGAGAGCATGTCCAATGAGTATAAGCGCGGTCGAGGAGGGCGAGCAACCACAGCGTGCCTCCCCTCGCCACGGGGGAGCCCTATGACCGGTGGCCCCCGCCACAAGAAGAAGCACCACCACGGACGCCAACCCTTGGAGATGCACCCCCGCGCCCCCCTGGGGGCCGCCGCCGGGGTCGCCGCATGCTTGCGGGGACGGCCGCGGCCCCTCTTGGGTGGTGGAGAAGCTGGTCCCTCCTTAGGAGCCTTCCCCTTCTCAGCGATCGAGAATCTCCTTGTCGGCGCCATGGATACTGCAGCAAGGTGGAGGAGAAGGAGGGACAAGGAGCGAAGACGAAGAAAGAGATGGGCGAGGGGGGCTCTGCCCCTCCCCTCATTTATAGTCAGAGGGAGGCCAACCGCCGGCCTCCATGATCCCCCGTAATGATGATCCTCTACATGCAGCATCGAGTTTTCAAGTCGAACGATTGCCGAGGCAGCGTGGGGAAGTGGAAACGCCCATGTCCCATCAATTGTCACGCGCCGTTCAAGGCCGCAGGCGGTTAGGGCCCGTGGCGTGATAACCCACAAGTATAGGGGATCGCAATAGTTTTCGAGGGTAGAGTATTCAACCCAAATTTATTGATTCGACACAAGGGGAGCCAATGAATATTCTCAAATATTAGTAGTTGAGTTATCAATTCAATCACACTTGGATAACTTAATATCTGCAGCAAAGTATTTAGTAGCAAATTAGTATGGAAGTAACGGTAACAGTAGCAAAAGTAATAGTAGCAGTTTTGTAGTAATTGTAAAGTGGCAACGGTAAAGTAACTAAGCAAAGATCAATGTGTGAAAAGCTCGTAGGCATTGGATCAGTGATGGATAATTACGTCAGATGTGATTCCTCATGCAATAGTTATAACATAGGGTGACACAGAACTAGCTCCAGTTCATCAATGTAATGTAGGCATGTATTCCGAATATACTCATACATGCTTATGGAAAAGAACTTGCATGACATCTTTTGTCCTGCCCTCCCGTGGCAGCGGGGTCCTATTGGAAACTAAGGGATATTAAGGCCTCCTTTTAATAGAGTACCAGATCAAAGCATTAACACTTAGTGAATACATGAACTCCTCAAACTACGGTCATCACCGGGAGTGGTCCCAATTATTGTCACTTCGGGGTTAGTGGATCATAACACATAGTAGGTGACTATTGACTTGCAAGATAGGATCAAGAACTCACATATATTCAATGAAACATAATAGGTTCAGATCTGAAATCATGGCACTCGGGCCCTAGTGACAAGCATTAAGCATAGCAAAGTCATAGCAACATCAAACTTAGAACATAATGGATACTAGGGATCAAACCCTAACAAATCTAACTCGATTACATGGTAAATCTCATCCAACCCATCACCGTCCAGCAAGCCTATGATGGAATTACTCACGCACGGTGGTGAGCATCATGAAAATGGTGATGGAGGATGGTTGATGATGACGACGGCGACGGATTCCCCTCTCTGGAGCCCCGAACGGACTTCAGATCAGCCCTCCCGAGAGAGATTAGGGCTTGGCGGCGGCTCCGTATCATAAAATGCGATGAATCGTTCTCTCTGATTTTTTCTCCCCGAACGTGAATATATAGAGTTGGAGTTGAGGTTGGTGGAGCATCAGGGGGCCCACGAGGCAGGGGGGCGTGCCCAGGGGGTAGGGCGTGCCCCCCACCCTCGTGGACAGGGTGTGGGCCCCCTGGCCTTGATTCTTTCACCAATATTTTTTATTAATTCCAAAAATATTCTCCGTGAAGTTTCAGGTCATTCCGAGAACTTTTATTTCTGCACAAAAATAACACCATGGCAATTCTGCTGAAAACAGCGTCAGTCCGGGTTAGTTCCATTCAAATCATGCAAGTTAGAGTCCAAAACAAGGGCAAAAGTGTTTGGAAAAGTAGATACGATGGAGGCGTATGAACTTCCCCAATCTTAAACCTTTGCTTGTCCTCAAGCAATTCAGTTGACAAACTAAAAGTGATAAAGAAAAACTTTTACAAACTCTATTTGCTCTTATTGTTGCAAATATGTAAAGCCTGCATTCAAGTTTTCAGCAAAGATTATGAACTAACCATATTCACAATAACACTTAGGTCTCATGTTTACTCATATCAATGGCATAATCAGCTAGCGAGCAATAATAATAAAACTCGGATGACAACACTTTCTCAAAACAATCATAATATGATATAACAAGATGGTATCTCGCTAGCCCTTTCTGAGACCACAAAACATAAATGCAGAGCACCCCTGAAGATCAAGGACTGACTAAACATTGTAATTCATGGTAATAGAGATCCAGTCATACTCAATATAAACTAATAGTAATGCATGCAAATGATAGTGGTGCTCTCCAACTGATGCTTTTTAATAAGAGGATGATGACTCAACATTAAAGTAAATAGATAGGCCCTTCGCAGAGGGAAGCAGGGTTTTGTAGAGGTGCCAGAGCTCGATTTTGAAATAGAGATAAATAGTATTTTGGGTGGCATACTTTCATTATCAACATAACAACCGAGAGATCTCGGTATCTTCCATGCTACACACATTATAGGCGGTTCCCAAACAGAATGGTAAAGTTTATACTCCCCCACCACCAACAAGCATAAATCCAAAGCTTGCACGAAACAAAGGGTGCCTCCAACTAACAACAATCCTGGGGGAGTTTGTTTGCAATTATTTTGATTTGATTTGAGCATGGGACTGGGCATCCCGGTTACCGGCCATTTTCTCGTTAGTGAGGAGCGGACTCCACTCCTCGTGAGAATAACCCACCTAGCATGGAAGATATAGACAGACCTAGCTGATACATGAGCTGTTCGAGCATGCAAAACAGGATTTCATTTGAAGGTTTAGAGTTTGGCACATACAAATTTACTTGGAACAGCAGGTAGATACCGCATATAGGAAGGTATGGTCGACTCATATGGAATAACTTTGGGGTTTATGGAAGTGGATGCACAAGCAGTATTCCCGCTTAGTACAAGTGAAGGCTAGAAAAAGACTGGGAAGCGACCAACTAGAGAGAGACAATAGTCATGAACATGCATTAAAATTAATCCACACTGAGTGCAAGCATGAGTATGATATAATCCACCATGAACATAAATATTGTGAAGGCTATGTTGATTTTGTTTCAACTACATGTGTGAACATGTGCCAAGTCAAGCCACTCGAATCGTTCAAAGGAGGATACCACCCTATCATACCACATCACAACCATTTTAATAGCATGTTGGCATGCAAGGTAAACCATTATAAAATCCTAGCTAATTAAGCATGGCACGAGCAACTATAATCTCTAATTGTCATTGCAAACATGTTTATTCATAATAGGCCGGATCAGGAATGATGAACTAATCATATTTAAAAAAACAAGATAGGTCGAGTTCATACCAGCTTCTCTCATCTCAATCATTCCATCATATATCGTCATTATTTCCTTTCACTTGCACGACCGAACGGTGTGGAAAGTATTAATAGTGCACGTGCATTGGACTAAGCTGGAATCTGCAAGCATTCAATACAAGGGAAAAGACAAGGTAATATGGGCTCTTGGTTAAATCATCAATAATGCATAAAAGAGCCACTTCAACATTTTCATTATGGTCTTCTCCTCTCGACCCCCAAAGAAAAGAAAAGAAATAAAACTATTTACACGGGAAAGCTCCCAACAAGCAAAAGAAGAACGAGAAATCCTTTTGGGTTTTCTTTTTAATTACTACTACTACAGGCATGGAAAGTAGACTAGCTAAAAGCTACAACTAATTTTTTGGTTTGGTTCTACTTAAGGTTTTTCAAACACACAAGAAGAAGACTTAGAAAAGAAAATAAACTAGCATGGATAGTAAAATGAAAAAGTATGAGCACCGACAACTAGCATGAGTGTGTGAACATGAATGTAATGTCAGTGATAAATACGTACTCCCCCAAGCTTAGGCTTTTGGCCTAAGTTGGTCTATGGCCACCGCTGGCCTGGTAGATATCCAAATTCGTAGTTGGGGTTGTACAGAGATGCAGCAGTGATACGTCTCCAACGTATCTATAATTTATGAAGTATTCATGCTATTATATTATCCATCTATGATGTTTTATATGCATTTATATGTCATTTTATATGATTTTTGGGACTAACCTATTAACCTAGAGCCCAGTGCCAGTTTCTGTTTTCTCCTTGTTTTTGTGTTTTATAGAAAAGGGATACCAAACGGAGTCCAATTGACGTGCCAATTTTTGAGGATTTTTTTATGGACCAAAAGAAGAGCATGGAGCATCAGAGTTGGGCCAGAAGAGTCTCGGGCTGCCCATGAGAGTGGGGGGCGCCCCCCCCCCTAGGGCGCGCCCCCTATCTCGTGGACAGCCCAGAGACCCCCCTGACGTGAAACCAACGCCAAATATTCCTATAAATACAGAAACCTTCGGGAATTAACCTAGATCGGAAGTTCCGCCGCCGCAAGCCTCTGTAGCCATGAGAAATCAATCTAGGCCCTCTCCGGCACCCTACCGGAGGGGGTCATCATCATCGGAGGCCATGGAGGAGGATCTCGGAGGGGCCATCATCACCATGAAGGCCAAGGACCAGAGGGGGAAAGCCATGGAGGAGGAAGCACAAGGGGGAGAACCTCTCCTCCTCTCTCTTGGTGGCACCGGAGTGCCATCGGGAGGGGAATCATCGCCGCGGTGATCGTCTTCATCAACATCACCATCCTCATCTCTTTTACGCGGTCCACTCTCCCGCACCCCGCTGTAATCCCTACTTGAACATGGTGCTTTATGCTACATATTATGATCCAATGATGTGTTGCCATCCTATGATGTTTTGAGTATATATCTTTTGTCCTTGGGTTGATTGATGGTCTAGATTGGTACGAGTTGTATGTTTTATTTTGGTGCTGTCCTATGGTTCCCTCCGTGTCGCGCAAGCGTGAGGGATTCCCGCTGTAGGGTGTTGCAATGCGTGCATGATTCACTTATAGTGGGTTGCGTGAGTGACTGAAACACAAACCCAAGTAAGGGGGTTGTTGCGTATGGGATAAAGGGGACTTGATGCTTTAATGCTATGGTTGGGTTTTACCTTAATGATCTTTAGTAGTTGCGGATACTTGCTAGAGTTCCAATCATAAGTGCATATGATCAAAGTAGGGAAAGTATGTTAGCTTATGCCTCTCCCTCATATGAAATTGCAATGACGACTATCGATCTTGTTAACAATTGCCTATGACAATTCCACACGCCGATCCATCATTATTCCACACTCACTATTTATATTATTTAGTTTTATATTCTAACTTTATGATAACAGCACCTACTTTTATATTCTAGCTCAATCTCATACAAAGTTATCCTCTACATACCCACAACATAGTTTTATTTCTCGTTGCTAGTTGGAAGCAAATGTCCGGTGCACGTAGAGTCGTATCAGTGGCAGATAGGGCTTGAGAGAATATTGATCTTACCTTTAGCTACTTGTGGGTTCGACACTCCATACTTATCACTTCCACCTTTGGGAATTGCTACGATGATTCCCTGCACTTGGGGATTATCAAGCTCTTTTCTGGCGCCGTTGCCGGGGAGCAATAGCGTGAGGTTGATATTCTCGTGTATGCTTGTTTGCTTTCTTCACTAAGTAGATTTTGTTTTTCCTTTTTGTTTATGTTTAGTTGTGGGTGAAACATACAAAAATAATAAAAATAATGAAAATACCAAAAAAGAATTACTTGCCTCTCATGCCTAAATTTTTTTTTTCAAAAAGAGAAGTGATTGGAAAGTTATGCATTGTAGAAGTGAGGGTCGACCTTGAGCACTTGTGTTCATGCTCACGGAAACAACGTAGAATTTTTCATGGAAGTTTCTCTATAAATAATTATACCCTTGTATATATCCTTTGTATTATAAAAATAATGTGCCAAGCTTTGGTTTTAGTGTGATCAGATTGCTTGCTTACTATGTGCAGAACAAAAACAGAGACTTTGGCTGTAGTGCATGAATTTACGTTTTTTACTGGAAAGTCAAATGGGTCTGAAACTTTTTGCACATTACTTATGTACAAATTTTTCAAATTTTCAAATTTATGTGATAATTGTTGGAGTTACAGAAGTTTACTAAACTTCCAAATTACTACAGACTGTCCTGTTCTTGACAGATTCTGTTTTTGTGTGTTGTTTGCTTATTTTGATGCATCTATGGCTAGTATGTAAGGGTATGAACCATAGAGAAGTTGGAATACAGTAGGTTTAACACCAATATAAACAAAGAATGATTTAATTACAGTACCTTAAAGTGGTAGTTTGCTTTATTACACTAACGGATCTCAGAAGTTTTTGTTTAAGTTTTTGTGAATGAAGTGTTTCAAGAACGAGGAGTTACCGATGTGAGAAGAATAAAGAGAGACAAGAGTTCAAGATTGGGGATGCCCAAGGCACCCCAAGTAAATATTTCAAAGGATACTCAAGCATCTAAGCTTGGGGATGCCCCGGTTGGCATCCCATCTTTCTTCTTCAACAAATATCAGTATACCTTGGTTTTTGTTTTGTTCACATGTTTTGTGTCCTTTGTGTTTGTATTTTTCTTTAAGATTCATGCTAGTATGAGATAGCTCTTCATTGATTTATAGAATACTTCATGTGCTTCACTTATATCACGGATCAAAATGATGCAAATACGTCGACCACTTAGGCCAACTCCAGCGCACGACCCATCCTGTCCGAGTGCGTCCGTTTGAGGCAAAACGGACGGCATTTCCTAAACGGCGCTTTAAGCGCCCGTTCTAGGTGTTAGGGCAAACGGGCGCACACACCCCTTCTCCACGCGGGCCGGCCCATTCCATTTTTTTCCTCCTCTTTATTAAGGAGCAAAAATTCTACGAGCGCGGCGGGAATCAAACCGTGACTTGCTGGTGATATGCACACTACGCTAACCACCACAGCCACCGCACCTTTTGCGTCTCTCATTAGTTTTTTACTTCTTTTCTTCTTTCTTGTTTCTTTTTCAATTTTTTATTTTTCTTTGAAGAGTTTCGTTTAGTTTTTTTTCTTTTCTTTTTTCGTTTCTCTTAGAACTGTTTTTGTTCTGTTTTTTTATATATTTTTCATTTTTTTTCTAAATACATGAACATTCTCTTTTTCCCAATTCGATGAACTTTTTTTCAAAGTTGATGAACTTTTATCAAATTTAATGAACTTTTATTATGAAATTTGATAAAAAAAAATCAACCACGGTGAACTTTTTTGAAATCCATGAACTTTTTTTAAATTTTGATGAACTTTTTCAAATTCGATGAACTACTTTTAAAATTTGGTGAACTTTTTTTCAAATTCGGTGAACTTTTTTTCAAATTCGATGAACTAATTTTCAAATTTGACGAACTTTTTGTTCACCGTATTGAAGAAAAATGTTCACCATACATTGAAAAAATGTTCAGTGTGTATAACAAAATGTTCATCATGTATAGAAATTTTGTTCAGCATGCACTCAAAAGGAGTTCATCGTATTTAAAAAAAGTTCTACGTGTATTTGAATATTGTTCACCATACATTGAAAAAATGTTCACTGTGTATAAAAAATGTTCATCGTGTAGAGAAATTTTGTTCAGCGTGTATTCAAAAAAAGTTCAGCGTATTTTAACAAAATGTTCAGTGTTCTTTGAATAATGTTCACCCTATATTAAGAAAATGTTCAATGTGTATTCAGAACTATTTTTGAATACGCAAGCTTTTTTTTGCATGCTCAAGAACTCCATCCATAATATTTGAACATATTTTCAATATTTGAAATGTATAAATGCCACAGTGTATTGTGCAATAAATAGCGCTTCTATTTTCTGTTTATTTAAGCTTTTGCGGTGGGAATATCAGCTAGCAGTTAGGTGGTCTAGTGGCTAGCCTGACCGTGTGGAAGCGGGAGGGCGCGAGATCGAATCCCGGTCAGGAGCTATTTTTGGCTGTCATTTTTCTCGTTGCTTTGTTGCGTGATTGTGGGCCGGCCCATCCAACCGCTGCGGGCGCCAGATCCCTTGCGCGGTGCTGAAGGCGTCCTATAGGAGGTCTCAAAACGGACATACCAGACGACCCAGCGCACAAACGCAAACAGACTCTTGTCCGTTTTATGTCTGCTTTTGACCCATCCCCGGCCCAAGTTTGGGCCGCCTTTGAGGTGAAACAGACAGTGCACGGACGGTCGAGCCGCGCCCACTTGTCCTTCCCTAGCCTGCCCGTCGGTGGCACATGTCTCCCTTTTTCTATCCTCCGCCCCCCTCTGCACCGAGCACTCCAGCCGCACCCCCCGCCACTCTCGTCCCTCGCCGCCGCCGCCGCTGCCATTGTCATTGTGCAGCTCGGCCGCGCGGTCAGCCAACCCTCGTTGCAGCCTCCATGCCCTCGGCGATCTGAGCTACCCAACCACGACCACATGATTTGTGCTCCCGACCGTCGGATTTGGAGCGAATCCGGCCGGACTTGAGCTTGCCCGGCTGCGGGAGGCCGCGCCGTGCCATGGACTGGCCGGGCACCGGGCCGGGAGGCCCTAGCAAGGCCACATGCAGATACTGACTCCTCCTCTAGCCGCTCGGATCTACACCGTCGGTGGTTCGCCGACAGATACACGAACGACCATCGGCCGGGCTCGTTGCCTAAAAGCTCGTCGACGCACAGTTGCCACTCATTAAGTGCGACCACTGCCCAAAGAAGGTCTTTCGCCGCGTGTCTACAATGCATGAACATCCCGGATGGGTGTTCATCAAGTGCTCAACCGATGGGGTATGTGCTACTTAGCTTCGATTGTACTCTCGGATTTGACTAGTTGTGCTAACTTAAATTTTTATTGTGTAGAATGGATGCAACTTTTGGTATTGGGAAAAAAAGCACATCGATATATTGATAGGGTGCAATTTAGTAAATGTCCGTGCACTTTTAACAAGAGTAGAGGCTAGAGATGAGACTAGTGCACTTGTTGATAGAATAGAGGCTAGATGCGAGGAAGCAACGTCTACTTCTTTAGACTCGAAGAAGAAAGAAGCACACAAGATCGAGCCTCCGCAGACCAACAATCAATGCATTGAGAAGGCACTAATCCAACTTACGGGAGCAGTCATGGAAGTTAGTTATCTTCTAAAATGTCTTCTTGTGGTTGTTGTGTTCTTTGGTCTTGCTATTCTAGTCAAATTTTGGTGATGTGCTTCCATATATCAAAAATCAATGATGAAAATAAAAAATATATGCTTCAAAAGAAAAATGTATGCGGACGGGATGCGGCCGAAATGCGGCCATGCGTTGGGCGCACCCCAGAAAATGCCTGGACACGACCCGATTGCCCTACCCAAACTGACAGAATCCAGGCAAAACGGACGTCCGTTTGGGGCCGTGCGCTGGAGTTGGCTTAGAGCAAGTACAATAGCAGGCTTATAACTCGCTTACATGGCAATTTTTTCTATGTGAAGAAGAGAAACATGAAAAAGTAAGGGGAGTACAAAAATATGAAGGGTAGAATCTTTTTTCAACTTCTCTCTATCTCTTTCTTCATATTTCTGCCATGGCCTCTAGGGCCTTTTATTGGAAATATGCCCTAGAGGTAATAATAAAGTGGTTATTATTATATTTCCTTAATCATCGTAAAGGTTCATTATTCATGTTAGAATTGTATTGACGGGAAACTTAAATACATGTGTGGATACATACACAAATATCGTGTCCCAAGTAAACCTCTACTAGACTAGCTCGTTGATCAAAAGATGGTTAAGGTTTCCTAACCATAGACATGTGTTGTCACTTGATAACGGGATCACATCATTAGGAGAATGATGTAATGGACAAGACCCATCCGTTAGCATATCGTATGATTTTCTGTTTTTGCTACTGCTTTCTTAATGTCAAATACATATTCCTTCGACCATGAGATCATGCAACTCCCAGATACCAGAGGAATACGTTGTGTTCTATCAAACGTCACTTCGTAACTAGGTGATCATAAAGGTGCTCTAGAGGTATCTCTGAAGGTGTCTGTTGAGTTGGCATG
This sequence comes from Triticum aestivum, assembly GCF_018294505.1. Taxonomy (NCBI): domain Eukaryota; kingdom Viridiplantae; phylum Streptophyta; class Magnoliopsida; order Poales; family Poaceae; genus Triticum; species Triticum aestivum. Next base: position 136,775,650 of record NC_057813.1, read on the forward strand.
AATCGAGATTGGGATTTGTCACTCTGTATGACAGAGAGGTATCTCGGGGCCCTCTCGGTAATACAACATTACAACAAGTTTGCAAGCAAAGTGATTAAGGAGTTAATTACAAGATGATGTATTACAGAACGAGTAAAGAGACTTGCCGGTAACGAGATTGAACTAGCTATGGAGATACCGACAATCGAATCTCGGGCAAGTAACATACCCGCCAACAAAGGGAACTACGTATGTTGTCATAAAGGTTTGACCGATAAAGATCTCGTATAATATGTAGGAACCAATATGGGCATCCAGGTCCCGCTATTGGTTATTGACCGGAGAAGCGTCTTGGTCATGTCTACATCATTCTCGAACCCGTAGGGTCCGCACGCTTAACGTTCGTTGATAATATAGTACTATATGAGTTATGTGAGTTGGTGACTGAATGTTGTTTGGAGTCCCGGATGAGATCACGGACATGATGAGGAGCTTCGAAATGGTCCGGAGGTAAATATTGATATATAGTATATGGTATTAGGGGTCCGGAAAGGTTTCGAAATGCACCGGATTACCATCGGAGTGCCGGAAGGGGTTCCGGGAGGCCACGGGTAGTTATTGGGCTTAACGGGCCAAGGAGAGGGGAGCACACTAGCCCACACGGGCCTGGCGCGCCCACCTCCCGGCCACCGGCCCTAGGGAAGGAAAGGAAGAGAGCCAGCCCCCTCTTACCTTCTCTTCCAAATGAGAAAAAGGAAAGGGGCGAGGGGGCGCCTCCCCTCCTGGCTTCTCCCAACGCGCCAAGAATGAAGGGGGTGGTGCGCCTAGGGCTGCCTCCCCTCCCCCTTCACCTATATATATGTGAGGAGGGGAGGGGGCACCACACACCATGAATCCCCAAGCCGTGTGCGGTGCCCCCTCTCCCTCTAGTTTCACCTTCATCTAAATCCATTGAGCTTAGCGAAGCTCTGCAGAAATAGTTTCACCACCACCATCATCACGCTGTCGTGTTGCCGGAACTCATCTACTACTTCGCCTCTCTTGCTAGATCGAGAAGGCGAGGACGTCATCGAGTTGAACGTGCGCTGAACGCGGAGGTGCCGTGCGTTCGGTGCTTGATCAGAACGGATCGTGAAGGTGTATGACTACATCAACCACGTTATTAAACGCTTCCGCCTAATGGTATACGAGGGTACGTAGACACACTCTCCCCTCTCGTAGCTATGCATTTCCATGGACAGATCTTTCGTGTGCGTATAATTTTTTTTGTTTTACATGCAACGTTCCCCAACACCTTTTGCCATGTGTTACACATTTCTGTCACTATAACATTTGATTTTCAAACCTTACAAACAAATGGATGGGTTTTCAAACCATCATCTGAGTGCAATCACACACACATGTGTGCACATGACACCTCGATGTTAAAAAGGTTTTAAATCTCCCATTGAGGCAATTGAGGTCGACTTCGTACAAATCTTGAAATCTAAAGCATTATTTTGTTCATATTATTATCTATCAACTAACGTGATCGTTTATGTTGTTGGGCGTATATGTTCACTAAGCAGCTTCTTGTTCACATCATTGCTTCTATGGTCAGATGGAAAAGAGACCAAAGAGAAGAAAACATCATAGTAAAAATGATAAGAAGATTCAAGGAGATGAGAAAAAACAACAACTTTGTTTTACAATTTTAGTTTTTTCAAATATAATGTCCTCATGTTAATTCATTTTTTTTGTTCCATGTTGCATTGATTACTGCACAAGTATGTGAAATATTGGTGATATTATCTATATGTGTCATGTGAGTTTGTTGTGTAAGATGGTATTATGTACTTGTTATGTGCTAGGAATATAGTGATAGATTAAGTGGTTTCATGCCCAATGCCGCCTAAAAATTGTTTTCATGGACAAGTAAAATTAAGATCAACCTCTAATTAATGTTGCCCTGGTGATTCAAATACAATACCCGAACACTAGCGGGTCCGAAGGGCCACACACCACACATGGGTCATACCACAATTGCTTTCTTCCGACTCTGATTCCTGATGATCACAAACTTATTATATTATCTGAATTTTTTCTTGGAAATAAAAAGAATTGAAAAGGATGAAGACTGCCGGCCTCTGCATCTGGGGCGATGAATGCCTGCAAGTTCATTTGCCGCTAGCCGACCTTCTCTTCCGGAAATCTGAAGCTGGAGCCAACAGGCAGGCAAAGACACATTTTCTCCACCCTAAAAATCCATCTCTCCTAGAGTGTTGCTCTACAACCATTGGCTAAACAAAGGGGGTGCAGGTCGAGGTGGCTATGAAGTTTCACACATGATACTCCATCAAAGGACCAGTGTTGGATGGCGACTCCATGATCGCCTGGATTCGCGTCTTTGATGAAGGGGATAACAGACAACTTTAGAGCGCAAACTAGGTGATAGAAGACACACATATCTTGTGGAAATAGTTTCGGGTTCCGCAAACCCTTGAGAGGTTCGAACTCTGGGGTGTCTACGGAGATCTCAACCTACCTAGCTTGCCAACCCGCGATCCTCACAGCCTAGCGTGACGAACTCGAAGGGAAAGAGAGACACGGTGGTTTATCCTGGTTCGGGCCACCTTGCGGTGTAATACCCTACTCCAGCCTTGTGGTGGATTGCCTCGAGGGGCTGAGGATGAACTAGTACAGTGGATGAACAGCCTCAGGAGGTGAGGTGTTCTTGACCTCAAGTGAGCTGGTGAGTTGGTGAGGGTGGAATGGATTCGATCCCCCCTATGGTGGTGGCTAGGTCCTATTTATAGTGGCCTCGGTCCTCTTCCCAAATGTAGGCGGGAAGGGATCCCACAACGGCCAAATTTGAAGGGAGACAACAAGTACATCCTATCCTGACTAAAGCGGTCTTCGCCTGCAAATGCCTCTGGTCGTGACCCTGCGGTGGGCTCAGCGATGACCTCCGTCCTGCCGTCCTGGCGGTCTTGGTCTTGTTGCACCAGAGTGGAAACTTTCTGTTGATTCCTCGGGACACCGCGCTGCTGCTTGCCTCCTTTGCACCGAAGAGGAAACTGGTACACTGCGCCCGCTGGCGCCCACTTGGCCTTGGCCATCATGGCTCACGTCAGCTGAGCCTCATGAGCTGCACCTTGCATGGAAACCTCCGCTCCTCTTGGGAGGCCGATCCCCTTGGAGGTCTGGTGTCGTCCGCCTCGCAAGGGTCTTGAGTTGTTGATGCTGAAGCTAGGTCATACCAGGCCGTCAATGGAGCCATGCAGTGGGCTGCAGGCAGACAAGCCTGGGTACCCCCCGCATCCAGAACACCGATAGTAGCCCCCAGGCCCAAGGCGCGCTCGGGCTTGACTTCTAGGCGAAGCCAAAGGGCAAGTGCGGAGCACCGTGATACGTCTCCATCGTATCTACTTTTCCAAACACTTTTGTCCTTGTTTTGGACTCTAACTTGCATGATTTGAATGGAACTAACCCGGACAGGCGCTGTTTTCAGCAGAATTGCCATGGTGTTATTTTTGTGTAGAAATAAAAGTTCCCGGAATGACCTGAAACTTCACGGAGAATATTTTTGGAATTGATAAAAAATACTGGAGAAAGAATCAAGGCCAGGGGGCCCACACCCTGTCCACAAGGGTGGGGGGCGCGCCCTACCCCCTGGGCGCGCCCCCTGCCTCGTGGGCCCCCTAATGCTCCACCGACCTCAACTCCAACTCTATATATTCATGTTCGGGGAGAAAAAAATCAGAGAGAAGGATTCATCGTGTTTTAGGATACGGAGCCGCCGCCAAGCCCTAATCTCTCTCAGGAGGGATGATCTGGAGTCCGTTCGGGGCTCCGGAGAGGGGAATCCATAGTCGTCATCATCATCAACCATCCTCCATCACCAATTTCATGATGCTCACCACCGTGCGTGAGTAATTCCATCATAAGCTTGCTGCACAGTGATGGGTTGGATGAGATTTACCATGTAATCGAGTTAGTTTTTATAGGGTTTGATCCCTAGTATCCATTATGTTCTGAGATTGATGTTGCTATGACTTTGCTATGCTTAATGCTTGTCACTAGGGCCCGGGTTCCATGATTTCAGATCTGAACCTATTATGTTTTCATGAATATATATGAGTTCTTGATCCTATCTTGTAAGTCAATAGTCACCTACTATGTGTTATGATCCGGCAACCCCGAAGTGACAATAATTGGGACCACTCCCGGTGATGACCGTAGTTTGAGGAGTTCATGTATTCACTAAGTGTTAATGCTTTATTCCAGTACTCTATTAAAATGAGGCCTTAATATCCCTTAGTTTCCAATAGGACCCCGCTCCCATCGGAGGGTAGGACAAAAGATGTCATGCAAGTTCTTTTCCATAAGCACATATGACTATATTCGGAATACATGCCTACATTACATTGATGAACTGGATCTAGTTCTGTGTCACCCTATGTTATAACTGTTGCATGAGGAATCGCATGTGACATAATTATCCATCACTAATCCAATGCCTACGAGCTTTTCACACATTGATCTTTGCTTAGTTACTTTACCGTTGCCACTATTACAATTACTACAAAACTGCTACTGTTACTTTTGCTACCGTTACTGTTACTTCCATACTACTTTGCTACTAAATACTTTGCTGCAGATATTAAGTTATCCAGGTGTGATTGAATTGACAACTCAATTGCTAATACTTGAGAATATTCTTTGGCTTCCCTTGTGTCGAATCAATAAATTTGGGTTGAATACTCTACCCTTGAAAACTGTTGCGATCCCCTATACTTGTGGGTTATCAAGACTATTTTCTGGCGCTGTTGCCGGGGAGCATAACTCTATTCTTTGAGCCACTTGGGATTTATATCTGCTGATCATTATGAGGAACTTGAAAGACGAAAAAACTAAGATTTTTCCCTCAACTACGAGGGGAGGTAAGGAACTGCCATCTAGCTCTGTACTTGATTCTCCTTCTATTTTGAGTAAACTTGCGACACCTAAACCTGCTTCTGCTATTAATTCTGATATGTCGCATGTTATTGATGATGCCACTTCTGCTATGCATGATGCTTATGATGAAACTACTTCTATGCTTGATAATACTGTGCCATTAGGATAATTGCTTGAGAAACAACTTGCTAGGGCTAGAGAGAATGAAATTATTGAAACTAATAATACTAATGAAAGTGATGATGAAGATTCTCCCCCTAGATATGAATTGCCTATTGTGCCTGAGGGTTATTGAGGGAGTCCTGGATTAGGGGGTGTCCGGATGGCCAGACTATGACCTTTGGCCGGACTCCCGGACTATGAAGATACAAGATTGAAGACTTCGTCCCGTGTCCGGATGGGACTTTCCTTGGCGTGGAAGGCAAGCTTGGCGATACGATATGTAGATCTCCTCCCATTGTAACCAACTCTGTGTAACCCTAGCCCTCTCCGGTGTCTATATAAACCGGAGAGGTTTAGTCTGTAGGACGAACAACAATCATACCATAGGCTAGCTTCTAGGGTTTAGCCTCTCTGATCTCGTGGTAGGTCAACTCTTGTACTACCCATATCATCAATATTAATCAAGCAGGAGTAGGGTTTTACCTCCATCGAGAGGGCCCGAACCTGGGTAAAAAAATCATGTCCCTTGTCTCCTGTTACCATCGGCCTAGACGCACAGTTCGGGACCCCCTACACGAGATCCGCCGGTTTTGACACCGACATTGGTGCTTCCATTGAGAGTTCCCCTGTGTCGTCACCTTTAGGCCCGATAGCTTCTTCGATCATCAACCACGATGCGGTCCAGGGTGAGACTTTTCTCCCTGGACAGATCTTCGAATTCGGCGGCTTCGCATTGCGGGCCAATTCACTTGGCCATCTGGAGCAGATTGAAAGCTACGCCCCTGGCCATGAAGTCAGGTTTGGAAGTTTAAACTACATGGCCGACATCCGCGGAGACTTGATCTTTGACGGATTCGAGCCACAGCCGAGCGCGCCGCACTGTCACGATGGGCACGATCTAGCTCTGCCGCCGGACAGTGCCCAGAGTGCCGCTCAGGTGTCCACTCCGACCCTTAGCTCGGAGCCGACTGCGCCAGTCGAGGACAGGTGGCTGGACGCTGCCTCGGGGGCTGCAATCTCTACGGCGATCTAGCCGAACTCTAATCTTGTCCTTCGCAGAGCTCGTGACTCCAAGGTGCCGGACTCCTTTACGGACTCCGAATATTCCGCACCCCTCCCGATTGAACCCAATTGGGCTCCGATCATGGACTTCACCGCCGCGGACATCTTTCAACGCCCGCCCTTTGGCGACATCCTGAATTCACTAAAGTCTCTTTCTTTATCAGGAGAGCCCTGGCCGGACTATGGTCAGCAAGGTTGGGATGCATACGACGAAGAAATTCGAAACCCACCCACCACCCACTTCGTAGCCACTGTCGACGATTTAACTGACATGCTCGACTTCGATTCAGAAGACATCGACGGTATGGACGCCGATGAAGAAGACGAACAAGAACCAACGCCTATAGGGCACTGGACAACCACCTCATCCCACAATGTATACATGGTGGACACACCTAAAAGAAACAACGACGAGGATCAAAAAGGCGCAACGAGGGATCATTCCCTCGAAAAGCAATCAAGGCGGCGACGGAAGCGCCGCGCCAAACCGCACCTCGACAGAGACCCAACCATAGAGCAGGACGAACCGGCGGACGACGAACATGCCATCGAGCAACCGTCCGAACAGGGTAACTTGGATAAACAAACCGAACAACCCATCCCCGGCGAAGATAATAGTCCGGACGACCTCACGCCGGACAAGTTGCTGGAGAAGAAGAACCTCCACCAAAGGCTCGTTGCCACTATGCGTAGCCTGAAAAAACAGAAGCGGAAGCTCAAAACAGCGGAAGATGCACTCAGAATCAGATGGAGCAAAGTACTCAACACCACACACAAGTACGGCGACAGTCACCACACAAAGAGCTACCCGAAGCGAAAATTACTACCGGAATTTGATGAGGTGGCCTTAGAGCCCCCACAGTCAAAAAACAAGGAAGCCACCAGGTCGGATAGACGACCCCATGACCGACATCGAGCGGCAAAGGGCGCTGCACTCAATCCGGTACGCGATCCACACAAGGATTCACATCAAAAAGACGGCCCAACTAGATCTATCTACGGGCCAAGAAAGCAAGCTCTAGTAAGCAATGCAACGCAACAAATATCCGAACATCGCGGCACACCCAAATACAGGGGCGCCGCACATCCCTTATGTTTCACCGACGAGGTGTTGGACCATGAATTTCCAGCGGGATTCAAGCCCGTAAACATAGAGGCATACGACGGAACAACAGACCCTGGAGTCTGGATTGAGGATTATATACTCCACATACACATGGCTAGAGGAGATGACCTCCACGCCATAAAATACTTACCCCTCAAGCTCAAAGGGCCAGCCCGGCATTGGCTTAAAAGCCTTCCCGAAAACACCATAGGAAGTTGGGAAGAGCTCGAGGATGCTTTTCGGGCAAATTTTCAAGGGACCTATGTCCGACCTCCGGATGCAGACGATCTAAGTCATATAACTCAACAACCCGGAGAGTCAGCCCGGAAACTCTGGAACAGATTTCTTACTAAAAAGAATCAGATAGTTGACTGCCCGGACGCTGAAGCCCTAGCAGCTTTCAAACATAGCGTTCGAGACAAATGACTCGCCACACACCTCGGCCAAGAAAAGCCAAGAACAATGGTCGCATTGACAAGCCTCATGACCCGCTTTTGCACCGGAGAGGCTAGCTGGTTGGCAAGAAGCAGCACTAGCGAGCCAAGTACATCCGAAGTCAGAGATGGAAGCGGGAAACCGCCGTAGCAAGGAACAGCGCCGGATCAAGGATAACAGCCCGAAGAGCACGGTAGTCAACGCCGGATTCAAAAGCTCTCGGCAGAACCAGAAAAAGCCTCCCCCCAAGATAATAGGGACGAGCTATCTAACCTCAACAAAATCTTGGACAAAATATGCCAAATCCACAGTACTCCTGGGAGGCCTGCAAACCACACCCACAGAGATTGTTGGGTCTTCAAGCAATCCGACAAACTCAATGCCGAACACAAGGTGCTCGACATATCAAGAGAGGATGACGATGAACCCCACAAGCAGAGCACCGGAGAACAAAAGAAGTTCCCGCAAGAGGTCAAAACAGTAAATTCACTTCATGTGAAAAAAGGAAAAAACAGAGTGGCGCCTATGGAGATATGTGCCATACGGCCTGTCCCATAGGAGTCCCGCCACTGGTTGTTACAACCAATCACCTTCGATCATCAGGATTACTCTAGAGGTATTCGGAACGCAGGCTGGACTGCCTTGGTCTTAGATCCGATAATTGACGGACTCCACTTTACACAAGTCCTAATGGATAGCGGCAGTGATCTAAACCTGCTATATCACGACACAATCCGCAAAATGGGGATAAATCCAGCAATAATTCGCCATGGCAACACTTCCTTTCAAGGGGTCACGCCAGGCCCAGATACCCATTGTATGGGTTCCCTCTTGTTAGAAGTTATGTTCGGCTCCCCCGACAACTTCCGAAGCGAAAAGCTAACCTTCCACATCGCCCCATTCATAAGTAGCTATCAAGCACTACTCAGACGCGAGGCCTTCGCCCACTTTAACGCAATACCGCATTATGCGTCCCTTACACTCAAAATGCCCGATCCACGAGGCATCATCTCATTAAAGGGAAATATCCAACATTCCTTGAGCGCGAACGATGGTGCGGCTGCCTTGACAGCCGCACATTAAACCAGCTTTACTAGTTAGACCACCTAAATATGTCGTTCAAAACCCCGGACATGGCTCGATGAGTACGGCGTAAACATACAAAGGCTTAATAGCCGCATACCCCTGTACAAGGGGCTCCGCGCGTTTACACCAAGAGACAATAAAGCTCAATTCTACCCATTTTCTGTATTATACTTTGTTTATTTTAACATAGATTTCTCGCACGATTGTTCTCAACTAAGTTCCTCGCTTTTACAGACGAACACCATGCTACACCCGTCCAGGATACGGCACAACGGAGACACAGGCACAGACGTGCAGTAGGGACCCGTTTCAAGGATTCTTTTCAGATTAAGACCCTGCGTAAACCTTTTTTACTGTCTCTTGTTGATAACATCCCCCGGTTTTTTGCTATAACCGAGGAGGAGGCTGGCGTCTTGGCATGTGGCCATGCCAGAATTTTGCACGTACCTGGACACCAGGGGCTTCTTACCAAGGGCTTTTGTTCGGCCCGTTTTCATAAAGACCGAATACCTTAGGGAGTGTTCGGCGTCGCGAGTTTGGCCTTATATGCATCAACTCCGAATCATGTCTTTGGTCAAATGTTGGGTTTGCCTGGCTCCTGTGTTTTGCTGCCTTACGTTCCGCTCTATCGGCTAAGGCGGCACCAGGAGAACTACTGCGATTGTGCCCCGGTTCGGCCAGGCGAGCACCTCAGTAGAGAAAGCCGAAAACTGACTGTCATGATATAGCGAGAGGCTGGTCAACCACTCGATGACTTGCCGAAATCTTTATGATTCCTCCGGATTAACGAAGGGTCGTTTCCCGGTTAGGCACACACGCGCCCCGAATTCGGGCGAGCGCGGTGCCCCTAGGGGCTATTCAGTAGCCCCACTGTCAAACTCCTATGGCTAAGTGAAAGTGATAAAGCATTATAGTCCGGTTGCCTAGTTCGCTGTGCTATCACCTCCTTTATAGGACCAAGACGTTGGATCAAGTGTGAAAATGCGCCTTCTGCGAACACCCCCGCATTATATGCGTGGGGGCTGAAGCCAACGACTGCCATCTTTCAGGTTATATACACATATACATTAACGGCCGCACATGAGGTATTCTAATTCTTGAAAGCACAAGTATAAAAAGCTTTTATATTGCGTCAAAACATTGTTTTACAATAGTACATGTTATTCGAACATAACATCCTTTGAGCACTGTGTCTCTATTAAACAAGCGCCCTGCAGAACTTCCTCAAAATAGTGCTCGGCAGGTACTCGGCTTCCGTCCGAATCCTGGGATGCAACAGCACTGGCCTTCATCTTTGCCCAGTATGTCTTGACACAGGCAAGAGCCATCTGTGCACCCTCTATGCATGCTGACCTCTTCATTGCATCAATATGCGGCACCGCACCAAGGAACTGTTGCACCAAGCTAAAATAACTCTTTGGCTCGGGCCCTTTCGGCCACAGATGACTCACGACATGTTTCATGGCGAGTCCGGATAACCTGTTCAGCTTCGCCCATGCGGCCAAATGATCAGACACCGAAAGTGGGCGCTCTGGATTGTGGAACTGCGACCAAAAAAGTTCTTCCAATCCGTGGTCATTTAGACCCCGGAAGTGTTCGGTCGCGTCCGCGGCACTCGCCGCCAGATCCAGATAAGTGTTTGCCGCACTCCACTTCCGGTCCAATGGAGCATATTTAGGATCCCCGAACTTCATCCGCAGCATATAGGGCTTTCCAGCCGTGATATCTCCGGTCTGACGTAGCTCCTCCTTCATAGCTCTCATTGCAGAGCGAGTGTCCTTGGCCTCGGCAGTGACCTTTTCTAGGTCCTTCTGTGCCACCCTATCTTCTTTTTCAAGAAGCTTACAACAGTCAGCAGCATCCTTCAATTTTATAGCCATCTCAGCCATTTCTTTCTTGCTCTGGCAGTGAGCAGCCTGTTCGGCTCTTAGCTCTTCAGCCGCCTTTAAGGCAGCCGCATCGCTTTTCCTAGCTTGCTCCTTGGCTCGGGAAAGTTCCGCCCGAAGGTTCTCCACGGCAGCGGCACCATCTGCATTAAGCACACATGATATAAGGTACGAGCATCAAGCTCCTCTTACCAGATGTCTTCGGAGACATTACATACCTTGTGCCTCGTCCAGCCGCTCATTTACAAGCGCGATGTCAGCATCTGCCACGTCAAGTTGCCGCCTTAGCTTGGCAAATTCATCAGTCCGGCGAGCCACCGAACACCTCGCCACCTACATAGGAAAGGCGACATATTATACCTGGGATTATGATCCTCTGTGCGCCGTCATTTTTGACAACACACAGAGTCTCAGGGGCTACTATCTATACAGGGCGCATTTTATATATGCGGCTCTGTCAAAAGGTACATCATTTTGCGTACCTCAAAACCTGTCAGTAAACTCCTGGCGGCCTCGTACAATCCACTTTCCGCGGATGAAATCCTTCTAATCATCGTGTTCATGAACACACGGTGTTCTTCTGAGATAGACGCTCGCCCGAGCAGATCCTTCAGCTCCTCCGACCGTGCACCGGAAGGTGCCGGACTAGTCCGAAGACCTTTTTCGAGGTCCGGATTTGGAGAAACCCTCCGAGACGACACCTCGGGGTCGCCCGCCTCGCAAGACGGTACAGCTAGGGGAGGCGTTTCACTCTCCATCATCTCCGGACGAAGATCCCCTGAAGATGAGCTCTGCTGAGAAGGGTTGAGATCTGAAGTTCAAAGTAAAATTTCGGTTATCTTACTCAGAAATAAAACAAGGATGTCACTCATTTTAAAACCCCTCTCTTTACTTACGGCTCGGTGGAGAGCTGATCCCCTTGGGGGCACAATGCGGCCGGGGCACTCTCCGGCGCCGGACCCTCTAATGAAGATTTCTTCCCCCGCTTTGAGGCCATCGCCTCCGGGTCTTCAGAGGCGGTCCTTTTCTTTCCCTGGTTAGGGGAATTCTCGATTCCTCCTTTCCTGACAGCCTCCTTCGCGGAGGCGGTAGCTTCTTGGTTCCCCTCTTCGCCTTCTTCCAAAGGCGCAGTCTCCACCATCCTGGCCAACACGGGATCCGACGTAGTCTCAGGGAGGGGGGCCGGACACCTGATAAGCTTTGCTTTCGCTATCCACTCCTGTTTAAAGGATAGCTCTTTTAGAAGGGCAATTTTAAGATAAACATACGGGTAGCGTGTCCGGGTACAGGGCTACTTACTTGAGTGTCTGGGTGATTGCAGCTCAGACCTGCGTCCTCGGACGAGTCCAGACACATTGCCTGTGATCCGAAGAACAATTTATACATCTCCATGGGCGTTGTGCACATAAAATGTTGGAGGACCCGCGGTCCCTCCGGATTAAATTCCCACAGGCGGAGGGGGCGACGTTTGCAGGGCAGTATGCGGCGAATCAACATAACCTGCGCCACTACGGTCAAATTGATATCTCTCTAGGAGATTTCGAATGTGGCCCTGCAGCAAGGGCACGTCCTTGGACGGCCCCCAGTTAAGCCCTTTATTGACCCATGATGCTAGCCATGGTGGGGGACCCGAGCGAGAAGCAGGTGGCGCCGCCCATGTGGTTCCCTTGGGAGCTGTGATGTAAAACCACTCTCGTTGCCATAAGCCGAACTCCTCTTGGAAAGAGCCCTCGGGCCACGAAGCGTCGGCAATCTTGCTTATAAGAGCACCTCCGCACTCCGCATGCTGCCCCTCGATTATCTTCGGTTCTACCTTGAAGGTCTTAAGCCACAGTCCGAAGTGAGGGGTAATATGGAGGAAGGCCTCACACACGACAATGAACGATGAGATTTGGAGGATGGACTCCGGAGCCAAGTCGTGAAATTCCAGCCTGTAATAAAACATGAGCCCCCTCATGAAGGGATCAATCGGGAAGCCGAGCCCCCAAAGGAAGTGAGATCTGAACACCATGCTCTCACCGGGCTGGGGAGTGGGGATAGCCTGCCCTGGAGCAGGCAGCCTATGCGAGATTTTGCCGGTTAGATACCTGGCATCTCTCAGCTTTCGCACGTCTTCTTCCGTAACGGAGGAAGGCATCCACCGGCCTTGGAGGTCGGAGCCGGACATCATCGAAGGTCCGAAGCGCCTGAATTTGGAGCTTTGGGTGTTGGAACTCGAGGCGAGAGGCAGATTTGATGGGATTGAAAGAAAGCAGTCGAGCCTTGGTCTCTTTATAAAAGGGGTTGAATACCAAGAGCCCTCCCCGTGACCGTCTGGGATTCACTTTCAATTAAGAAGTCATACCCATGGCACGGTTGGGTTACCCACGCCCGTATTGATGAGAATCCCAGAATAAGGGACATGATCTATGCTTTGACAAGACGTGCCAAGGAAACCGCCTCGCTAAACACGCTGAGGTGGGACAGTAAAACGATTCAAATAAAGGCTTGGTTGTGGCATGATGTCACGCTACGTGATACGTCAGCAGATTAGATTTGTGCGAATATTATTCTCTCTACGGTGGTATGTGGAAACTATTTTACAGAGTCGGACACTATCCTTGTGTTCAACATCTTCTATGAAGTATTCGGAGGAGGAACCCACCTTGCAATGCCGAAGACAATTTGCGCGCCGGACTCGTCGTCATTGAAGCCTGGTTCAGGGGCTACTGAGGGAGTCCTGGATTAGGGGGTGTCCGGATGGCCGGACTATGACCTTTGGCCGGACTCCCGGACTATGAAGATACAAGATTGAAGACTTCGTCCCGTGTCCGGATGGGACTTTCCTTGGCGTGGAAGGCAAGCTTGGCGATACGATATGTAGATCTCCTCCCATTGTAACCAACTCTGTGTAACCCTAGCCCTCTCCGGTGTCTATATAAACCGGAGAGGTTTAGTACGTAGGACGAACAACAATTATACCATAGGCTAGCTTCTAGGGTTTAGCCTCTCCGATCTCGTGGTAGATCAACTCTTGTACTACCCATATCATCAATATTAATCAAGCAGGAGTAGGGTTTTACCTCCATCGAGAGGGCCCGGACCTGGGTAAAAACATCGTGTCCCTTGTCTCCTGTTACCATCCGCCTAGACGCACAGTTCGGGACCCCCTACACGAGATCCGCCGGTTTTGACACCGACAGTTATGTTATGGATGACGAGTCCGGCGCAATTTCTTGCTTGCAATGATAGATCTGATCTTAAGAAATTATTAGCTAAGCTGAAAGAAAAGTCTTTTAATGCTAGAATGAAATATGACCTTGCTTTTGCTACTTCACCTATCTGCATTACTGATAAGGATTGTGATTTTTCTGTCGATCCTGAGATAATTACTTTGGTTGAATATGATCCTTTTTATGGCCATGAATATGAAACTATTGTGGCACATCTTACTAAGTTAAAGATATAGCCACCCTATTCACTAATGATGAGAAAACTCCTTACTACTATATCCTTAAATTATTTCCATTTTCACTAAAGGGTGATGCTAAAATATGGTTTAATTCTCTTGATCCTAGTTGTGTGCGTAGTCCCCATGATATGATTTATTACTTCTCTGCTAAATATTTCCCCGCTCATAAGAAACAAGCTGCTTTAAGGGAAATATATAATTTTGTGCAAATTGAAGAAGAGAGTCTCCCACAAGCTTGGGGGAGGCTTCTCCAATTACTTAATGCTTTGCCTGATCATCCTCTCAAGAAAAATGAAATACTTGATATCTTTTATAATGGACTAACCGATGCTTCCAGAGACCACATGGATAGTTGTGCTGGTTGTGTTTTCAGGGAAAGAGCTGTTGATCAAGCTGAATTGTTATTGAATAATATGTTGACTAATGAAAACAATTGGACACTTCCTGAACCAACTCCTAAGCCAACTCCAAAGAAAATGGGTATTCTATTTCTCAGTCCTGAAGATATGCAAGAGGCAAAGAAATCTATGAAAGAAAAGGGTATTAAAGTTGAAGATGTTAAGAATTTACCGCCTATTGAAGAAGTACATGGTCTTGATAACCCGACACAGGTAGTAAAGGTAAATTCTCTCTATAGATTCGATGAGGTGATATTCCTCGTTATAAGTCTGCTAGCCAATGCTTAGATCAGTTTGATAATTTTCCTCCTAAACCATCAAAGAAAAAGGATGATGAGGATTCTGAGCGCTTTGCTGAAATGATTAGACCTATCTTTTTTACGTATGCGTTCGACTGATATGCTTAAAATAAATCCTTATGCTAAGTCCATTACAAATATAGTTACAAATAAAAGAAAGATACTGGAAGCTGAAATTTCCATCATGCTTGCTAATTATACTTTTAAGGGTGGATTATCTAAGAAACTTGGAGATCCAGGAGTACCAACTATACCATGCTCCATTAAAAGAAACTATGTTAAAACTGCTTTATGTGATCTTGGAGCCGGTGTTAGTGTTATGCCTCTCTCTTTATATCGTAGACTTGATTTGAATAAGTTGACACCTACTGAAATATCTTTGCAAATGTCCGATAAATCAACTGCTATACCTGTCGGTATTTGTGAGGATGTGCCTGTTGTGGTTGCAAACATTACTATTTTAGCGGACTTTGTTATTCTTGATATTCCCGAGGATGATAGTATGTCGATTATCCTTGGTAAACCCTTTTTGAATACTGCAGGGGTTGTTATTGATTGCAAAAAAGGCAATGTCACTTTTCATGTTAATGGTAATGAGCATATGGTACACTTTCCGAGGAAACAACCTCAAGTTCACAGTATCAATTCTATTGGAAAAATTTCATCGATTATTATTGGAGGTTTTGAATTTCCTCTTCCTACTGTCAAGAAGAAATATGATATTCTTATTATTGGGGATGTACATATTCCCGTTGAGGTAACTTAGTATTATTCAAAATTTCTCCGGTTCCATGTTATTCGAAAAGAGTTTGTTCACAAGACTTGATCAACCTTGTTAGTGGATTCCTTTTGATGAGCATGAGATGGATGAAGTTAGAAAGCACAACTCTCTGTACCCTCCTTTTACTTTCTGTTATTTAGATTAAATAAAGAAAAAATAGTATTTTCTGTCTGTTTTCTGAACTATCCTTGCAATAAAAAATTCCCCGAAAATAAAAGTTCTCCAAATGTCCTGAAAATGAAATATGATTTTTTCTAGAATATTTAAGAATTACTAGCATTGAGAACACACCAGAGGGGGCAACCACCTGGCCACGAGGGTCCAGGGCGCGCTCACCCCCCCGGGGTGCGCCCCCTGCCTCGTGGTCCCCTGGTGCCCCCCTCCACTTATTCCAGCACCCACACACTCCTTCCTCCCATAAACATCACCAACCAGCTCAAGCACGAGTTCTAGCTCATCTTGCTGCCATTTTCGATCTCCTTGCTCAAAGCTTCATTCATGAAACTGTTTTGGGGGATTGTTCTTCGGTATGTGACTCCTCCAACGGTCCAATTGTTTTTGTTCTAGTGCTTTATTTATTACAATTTTTTGCTGCTAAGGTGACCCTGTTCTTGAGCTTGCATGTCAAATTTAATTGGCCCCAAGTAGTTCTAATGCATGATATAGTCTCTAAGCATTTGTGAGGGTAGTTGCTATCAATCTTGTTGAGTTTGGTTCACTTTTATTGTGAGTTACTAAAATTTTCAGAAATTTTTCAGAGGAAGAAGTATGTTTAGGAAAATGTACCAAGGTGGTTCTTCAAGGAAGCAAGGACCCAGGCTCGCAATACGTGAGCCGGACGACAAACCACCGAGGGAAGCTCAAGTGCGGCCTTGTGAATGGCCGTCAGAGGAGTTTATGGTCCAAGCAGGCATCAAGGATGAATTTGATGCATATGTGCGTAATGCTGATCTTGAGGACTTCGTGTCAGATAAGTGCCTACAGTACTACTACCTTACTGATTCCTTTGTGAGAAGGTTTAAATTTACATCTTCGCGCAATTCTAGAAGATTTTAATACTGCTTGTAAACTCCCGCAGTGGGGCAATGTTAGTGAACCTCATAAATCTGAATATAAAGACTTCCTTGCTAGTGTCACTGTGGGTGAATCCAGAGAAATCACACAAGCTACTATAGGGAGCATTCATTTCCCCTCCATACATTATTTTGCTCTCTTTATAGGTAGATGCATTAACGGTAAAGATGAAGCTTGTCACATGTGCGTTCCTGATCTTAGTGTCCTCAAGAGTGCGGTATTAGGTGATAAACAATATAACTTGGGGGCCATTGTTGCACGAAGGCTGCATCTTAATGGTACATGTGGAGATTTGTTTGGTGGGATTTATGCAACTCGTGTAGCTAATTATCTTGGTGTACCCATACATGGAAGTGACATGGAGTTGCCTCCTGCTTATCTAGATTATAGTGCCATGGTTAGCCATCAGTTTCTTGAGAGGAATGAACATTTCCTCCAGTACGGACTAATCTTTGACAGATGGCGTACTGTCCATGTTGCTCTCCCTGCTCCCACTTTCTTTGACTTTCAAGCAAAAAGGAGATACTTTATAACCAGGGAGGAGGCAAACTGTTGAGTAACGTGATTGTATAGGAAAGCTAGGATAGCATAGGATATTATTCTACCTTGCCTTGTACTCCAAGATGATCATGTACTCCTATATATATGCCCACGAGGCTCAAGCAATACATCAAAAAATTCCACCAAATCTCTCTCTCCCTTCTAACATGGTATCTATCGCAGCCGCCGCCGCTTCCGCACCTGCGCGCCACCCCCGGGGCGGTCGGCCTCCATGACCGCCATCGGGGGCTGCGCCGCCCGTACCTAGGGTTCGTCCGCCGGTCGTGATGACCGACTGCCCTAGAGAGTCTTTTCCCCGAACCTTGCTCCGAGGTTTTCTCTCTCCCGTCGGTCATCTTAATCGCCTGGTTTCTTTTTGGTTTTCCGATCTATTCTCGATCGGTTTGCGTCGTCCACCGCTGCTACGAGGCCGTCCGCTCCAGGTCGTCCCGTTGGCAGCACCGACCCTCACGCCGCTGCTGCGTCACCCCGTCAGGCCATAGCGAGCGTGGCATGCGGTCCACACCTCCGTCCCGAGGCCGTCCCCGCGGTTGCACCGACCCGCGCTTCTCCGCCGCGCTGCCCCATCGGGTTGTCGCGCCGCGGCCCGCGGTCCCTGCCGCCGCCCAGAGGTCTTCCGCCGATGCCTTGACCTGCCCGCCGCCACTGCGTCGCCCCTTCAGGCCGTAGCGCCGTGGCCCGCGGTCCATCGCCGTCCCCGCGCGTCGACTTCCCGTGGCATGCGCTGCACCACCACCTTTGGCGCGGGAATGCCACCGTCCGCGCTGGTCTTTGTCACACTGTCAGGGTTCTTCGCCTACTTCGAGCATCGCCGCTGCGCTCATAACCTAGCCGCCGCCGCCGTCAGGCCACCGCCGCCGCTCTTCTTCGGCCGCTGCCGCCGCCCGTCCACCCCGTTCATCTTCATCCAGCACCAGCCCGTCGCCAGCGTCGTCGTCATGTACCCCGACTTCTTAGACATGGCGTACAGCTTGTGCAGGTCCCAGTCTATGCATGCCCGATGCTGGCAACACCGCCGCGTGCCTTCATCCCCGACGTGTCCCCGGGCCTGGCAAGCCTGGCGCGGCGCTTCGTCAACCTCGTCTTCGTCCGTCTACGCATGCCCGATGCTGGCAACACTGACGCGTGCCTTCGTCTACGATGTGTCCCCAGGGTTGGCAACCCCGGCGCGACGCGTCGTCAACATCATCTCTATCCTGGCGCACCACTACTTCGACACCACTGCGCCCACGACTAACTCGGCACCTCCTTGCGCTCACGGCTCCACGGCGACTTCCTCAACACCGGCTACCCTGACTCGACATCGACCACGGCCTTCTTCACAAGGCTACCTCGACCACGGCTCCACCACCCACGCTCTCGGCTACATCGACAAACGGCACAAAGGGCTACCGCTTGCTTGATTAACCTCGTCGGTTTTCACTCCAACCATGACTCCGCTATGCATCGACTGTTACGACTGTGGGGGGTGTCCGTTAGCTTGCCTTCAGATTCTTCTCCAGTCTCACCGTCTGCGTCGCTACCGTTGTGACTGCGGGGGGGATGTTGAGTAACGTGATTGTATAGGAAAGCTAGAATAGCGTAGGATATTATTCTACCTTGCCTTGTACTCCAAGATGATCATGTACTCATATATATATGCCCACGAGGCTCAAGCAATACATCGAACAATTCCACCAATCTCTCTCTCCCTTCTAACACAAACGAATATGAGAGGAGGACGGAGGCAGCTCGTCAAGCAGTAGCTGCTTGATAATCCCCAAGTGCAGGAAATCATCGTAGCAATTCCCAAAGGTGGAAGTGATAAGTATGGAGTGTCTAACCCACAAGGAGCTAAAGGTAAGATCAATATTCTCTCAAGCCCTATCTGCCACTGATACGACTCTATGTGCACCAAACATGTGCTTCCAACTAGCAACGAGAAATAAAACTATGTTGTGGGTATGTAGAGGATAACTTTCTATGAAATCAGAGAGCTAGAATATAAAAGTAGGTGCTATTATCATAAAGTTAGAATATAAAACTAAATAATATAAATAGCGAGTGTGGAATAATGATGGATCGGTGTGCGGAATTGTCATAGGCAATTGTTAACAAGATCGATAGTCGTCATTGCAATTTCATATGAGGGAGAGGCATAAGCTAACATACTTTCCCTACTTGGATCATATGCACTTAGGATTGGAACTCTAGCAAGCATCCGCAACTACTAAAGATCATTACGGTAAAACCCAACCATAGCATTAAAGCATCAAGTCCCCTTTATCCCATACGCAACAACCCCCTTACTCGGGTTTGTGTTTCAATCACTCACGCAACCCACTATAAGTGAATCATGCACGTATTGCAACACCCTACAGCGGGAATCCCTCACCCTTGCGCGGCACGGAGGGCACCATAGGATAGCACCAAAATAAAACATACAACTCGTACCAATCTAGACCATCAATCAACCCAAGGACAAAAGATATCTACTCAAAACATCATAGGATGGCAACACATCATTGGATCATAATATGTAGCATAAAGCACCATGTTCAAGTAGGGATTACAGCGGGGTGCGGGAGAGTGGACCGCGTAAAAGAGATGAGGATGGTGATGATGATGGTGATGTTGATGAAGACGATCACCGCGGCGATGATTCCCCTCCCGATGGCACTCCGGTGCCACCAAGAGAGAGGAGGAGAGGTTCTCCCCCTTGTGCTTCCTCCTCCATGGCTTTCCCCCTCTGGTCCTTGGCCTTCATGGTGATGATGGCCCCTTCGAGATCCTCCTCCATGGCCTTCGGTGATGATGGCCCCCTCCGGCAGGGTGCCGGAGAGGGCCTAGATTGATTTCTCGTGGCTACAGAGGCTTGCGGCGGCGGAACTTCCGATCTAGGTTAATTCCCGAAGGTTTTTGTATTTATAGGAATATTTGGCATTGGTTTCACGTCAGGGGGGTCTACGGGTTGTCCACGAGATAGGGGGGCACGCCCTAGGGGGGGCGCCCCCCACTCTTGTGGGCAGCCCGGGACTCTTCTAGCCCAACTCCGATGCTCCGTGGTCTTCTTTTGGTCCATAAAAAATCCTCAAAAATTGGCACGTCAATTGGACTCCATTTGGTATCCCTTTTCTGTAAAACACAAAAACAAGGAGAAAACAGAAACTGGCACTGGGCTCTAGGTTAATAGGTTAGTCCCAAAAATCATATAAAATGACATATAAATGCATATAAAACATCATATATGGATAAAATAATAGCATGAATACTTCATAAATTATAGATACGTTGGAGACGTATCAGCATCCCCAAGCTTAATTCCTGCTCGTCCTCGAGTTGGTAAATGATAAAAGAAATAATTTATGAAGTGTGAATGCTAGCAGGTGCACAAGTTTGATCAATGATAATTTCGATCACCTTTTCTAGCATCAAAATGTGTCATAATAGTAGCTTATCTCATAAAACTTTTCATGATCAAGTAACAATCTATTCACAATGTCAAGTATGGTTCAGAAACTTCATTGAGAACTAACAAACTATAATCTCAGTCATTGAAGCAATTGCAATTTATCATAACATCAGAAAGAGTCAAGAATAGAGTCAAGAATAGAGCTTTTCAGCAAGTCCACATACTCAACTATAATATAGTCTTCTACAATTGCTAACACTCACGCAATACTTGTGGTTAAGGAGTTTCAGCCGGACACTGAGAAAGATAGGGGCTTATTGTGTTGCCTCCCAACGTATTCACCTTTAGGTGATGTCAACAATAATAGCCCATGCTAACTTACATCCAATTGGATATATATACCATGATCTTTCAAATACGAGGAGCTTGCCAAAGGATAAAATGAAAAAGGGAAAGGTGAGGATCACCTTTACTCAAGCATAAAGTAAAAACATAAAGTAAAAGATAGGCCCTTCGCAGAGGGAAGCAGAGGTTGTCATGCACTTTTAGGGTTGGATACACAAAATCTTAATGCGAAAGAACGTCACTTTATATTGCCCCTTGTATGTGGACCTTTATTATGCAGTCCATAGCTTTTATTACTTCCACAACAAGATCGTACAAAGCATATTTTCTCCACACTAATAAGTTATGCATATTTAAAGAGCAATTTTTATTGCTTGCACCGATGACAGCTTACTTGAAGCATCTTACTCAATCCATAGGTAGGTATGGTGGACTCTCGTGGCAAAACTGGGTTTAAGGATATTTGGAAGCACAAGTAGTATCTTTACTTGGTGCAAGGAATTTGGTTAGCATGAGGGGGATAGGCAAGCTCAACATATTTAGAAGGTCAATGACAATATACTTTAACTGAGATGTGAGAAAACACAAATCATTACGTTGTATTCCTTGTCCAACGTCAACACTTTTAGCATGTCATACTTAATGAGTGCTCCCAATCATAAAAGATGTCCAAGATAATATATTTGTATGTGAACCTCTCTTTCCTTATTACTTTCTATTAATTGCAACGATGACCAAAACTACGTTTGCCAACTCTCAACAATTTTTATGCCTCATACTCTTTATATGTGAAGTCATTACTATCCATGTTATAAGCAAATGAAACATATATAATTTCAGATTTATGACATTCAATTCATTCCCCCATTTACTCATAGGATAAACATGAAGCACTTGAGAAATGACAAACTACTTCAAAAGATATGAGTGAAAGATATTGAGTAGTAAAATAATTAACTAGCCACGGGAGGATTCCTTTTTTATTCAATAATCAGATCCAATGATTTTATTCAAACAACAAGTAAAATCAAAAACACGCTCCAAGCAAAACACATATCGTGTGACGAATAAAAATATAGCTTCGAGTAAGGTATATCGATAGTTTTGAAGACGAAAGAGGGGATGCCTTCCGGGGCATCCCCAAGCTTAGGCACTTGAGTCTTCCTTGAATATTGCCTTGGGGTGCCTTGGGCATCCCCAAGCTTAGGGTCTTGCCACTCCTTATTCTCCTCATATCGATATCTCACCCAAAACTTGAAAACTTCAACCACACAAAACTTAACCAAACTTCGTGAGATAGGTTAGTATGATAAAGAGTAAACCATGCACTAGGGTACTGTAAAATACAAGGTTCATAATTGTTTTCAGATAATGCCTAATGTACCATATCATTTCTACAATTTATATTGAGAAATATAAGCCATAGAAACTAGAAAACAAGCAAACTATGCAGTGAAAGCAGAATCTGTCAGAAACAGAACAGTCTGTAATGATCTGAACAATAACCATAATTCTGCTACTCCAAAAATTATGAAATAAATTGATGGACGTGAGGAATTTGTCTAATAATCTTCTTCAAAAAGAATCAACTCAAAAGCACACTTCTGTAAAACATGGCAGCTAATCTCATGAGCGCAAAGTTTCTGTTTTTTACAGCAAGATCACATTAACTCTCACCCAAGTCTTCCCAAAGGTCTTACTTGGCACTTTATTGAAACAAAAGCTATAAAACATGATTACTACAGTAGCTTAATCATGTATACACACAAAAACAGTAAGGATAAATATTGGGTTGTCTCCCAATAAGCACTTTTCTTTAATGCCTTTTAGCTAGGCATGATGATTTCAATGATGCTCGCATAAAAGAAAAGAGTTGAAACACAAAGAGAGCATCATGAAGAATATGGCTAGCACATTTAAATCTAACTCACTTCCTATGCCTAGGGATTTTGTGAGCACACAATTTATAGGAACAAAAGTCAACTAGAATAGGAAGGCAAAACAAGTATAACTTCAAAACTTTAAGCACATAGAGAGAAAACATGATATTATTGCCACTCCTACAAGCACATATTCCTCCCTAATAATAATTTTCAGTGGCATCATGGATAGCAACTTTGTTCTCAAACTCAATTGGAACCTCTTCCAAAATAGTGGAATACTAACTAAAGTTGACACTCTTCCAAATCCACTTTCATAAATATCATACGAAGATTCAACACCCTCCAACATAGGGGGATCACTAATTCCTAAAATTGACACTCTTCCAAACCCACTTTAAATTATAGTATTATTCATACTCCAAAAGATATAAGTGAAGTTCCTGGAGCATTCTACAATTAATACAGACTGGCCAATATCCAAGCTCAAAATATATAAGTGAAGCGTACGAAGCATTCTATAAAACCATACTCAATAAATGTTCAAATATTGAAACAATTGGAATTTCCAAATGCGCTCATGTTATTAAAATAATCATATTTTTAAAAATTGTTCTGAATTTGAAAATTGTTCATGCTTGTCAAATTGTTTCACAAATTTCAAAATTGCTGATGTTTGTAAAAAACTATTTGGAATTTCAATTTTTTGTTCACAATTTCCATGATTTGTTCGAAAAAATTGAAAAAAGTTTGGTTATGCAGCTCTAGTTGGTTCTTAAAGGTTCGCGTCGCGAATCAGTCATCAAAAACTCATCAACGCCAATGGCTAGAAACGCTCATTCACGAGCGAGGCGTTGCGAGTTTGATAACTCTCTAGCGCACAACACTATTTATGAAATTGATAATTAAGGATACCCTTGCAAAGGTCACACCATCTTCTTAGGTGTTGACAAATGCGCACTACATGTGTGCCACCTGCCGCAACTTGTTTTTCTTTCGTAGATTTATTTATTCAAAAGGTTTTATCTCTTGAACTGTGTGTTCAAATCTCGAACTGTTTTCATCGTTGAATTTGTCGCGTCAAGATCTTCAAAACTAGATCTTAGTTTAATAAATTTTGACAAAGTTCTTTTCAATAAAAAAACAGAAATGAAAAAAAGAACAGGGGAAAAATGAATACAAAAAAATCCAAAAAAATGATTAAACTAGTTTCATGCAAAAAGAGTGAATACCAAACAAGGGAAGAAAACCGGAACCTGAAAGCACGGTTGCGGTTTTTTAACTTTTTTTGGAGCACATGCTGGGTTTTTTCTATTTCGTGGGAGTTTCTTGTGTAAGGAAAATTGTGCTTAGATGAGAAACAAATTTGTGTTTCTCGTGCAAGCCATATTTTTTTTTCATAAATAAGCACAGTTGTGTTTCACGCGGAAGTAAATATGTACTTTTCATGGAAGCATTTTTTTTCCTTTTTTGAGAAGCATAGATATGCTCTTCACGGAAGCAAATCTGTGCTTCCATGAAAAGCAAATTTCTGCTTCTGGTGGAAGCACATTTTTTTCTCAAATAGTACAATTGTGCTTTCTGGTGAAATCACGCATCTTTTCCTTTTTCGAGAAGCAGAGTTGTGCATCTCGCGGAAGCAAATTTGTATTTCTGGTGGAAGCATAATTTTTTCGCTCAACTTTTCTTTCTAAAACCTAAGGAAAACCCGGCGAAAATAGAAAATTCAATAAAAAAACCTAGAAAAATCAATCTAAAACTCAAAGTTGCATTAAGAAAAAATCTGTAGGGAACACCCAGCCTGCGGCATGTGCCGGCGACAAGACACACCACTTGGCATGCTCATCGCCTGAAGAAAAGCTTGGCGTGCTCCCAGGACACAAAAAATGATCCTTGAAGGTCCCCCACAAGGGGTAACCTCAAGTTAGTTGCTCTCCACTTTTGGGTGATTTTTTTGGGCGTCACGGTTTTGGTCCCTCCTTTGGACCGGCCCAGACAGGAGTTTCCTCCTTTGCGAAGCGGTTGTTGCACGGGCGCAGCTATACATTGCTTAGAACAAGGGGAAATCCTATTTGGCGCTACAGGAGGATTTCGTTAACGTGCATTTCGTTAACGGGCGCCTGCAGCGCAGATCACCTACCGCGAGCTGGGCCGGCCCATTTACTTGTTTTCTCATTTTGATAAATCGCAAAAAAGAGCGGTCTAGGTAGGATTCGAACCAGCGATCTCCTGGTTTCGAGAACGCCACGATAATCACCAACCCACCTCCTTCAGATCTGACAGATTACCTTCTTTTGAGAGTATTTACTTACTGTTTTTTCGAACGATTTTGTTTCATTTTTTCTTTTTACTTTCTTTTTATTCTTACACTTCTTGATAATTATTAAATGGGCAAACTTTTGTCATTCTCGCTATTTTGTTTTGGTAAAATCGATGAACTATTTTTCAGTTCGTGAACCTTTTTTGAATTCGATGAACTTTTTTTAAATCGATGAACTATTTTTCTCGAAATCAATGAACTTTTTTTTCAAAAGTTGTGGACTTTTTTTCAAAACTCGTGAACTTTCATGAAAATGGGTGAACTTTTTTTCAAAACCGATGAACTTTTTTCAAATGTATGAACTCTTTGTGAAAATCGATGAACTTTTTCAATTTTCTTGAACTATTTTGTATTTGATGAACTTTTCCAAAATTTTCATGAACTTTTTTCAAACTCGCGAACTTTTTAAATTTCGCTAACTTTTCTGGAATTAGTGAACTTTTTCAAATTTATGAATATTTTTTTCGAAATAGTGAACTTTTTTCAATTCTCGTTAGCTTTCTTGAATAAGTGAACCTTTTCTTTTTGAAACAAATTTGTGAACCTTTTTTAAATCTGTGAACATGTAAATTTTGGAAAAGCGCGGCTGCAATTGTCCTTAAACCCTTGGCGGTATTATTAGCCTGTCTTATGATGCGGGTGTAGTGGTAAGCCAACTGCGTACTGGAAGGCAACGATGCATGTTCGAATCCTCGACGCGACAAGTTTTTGAGGTATTATTTCGCTGTTGTTGCTTGTTCGTGGGCCGGCCCACTAAGGTGGCGCAGCGAGCGCCAGTTTGGTTCAGCGGCGCTGAACGCGCTGAATAGGAGGTCCCTAGAACAAGGCAACCTTCCGACTCACTGAAGCGCCTTGCAGTCACGCGAGCGTATGGGCCGACCCAGTGCGCGGGAGGCCAATGCCTCATATTTTGTTCCTTTTCATGATTTTTGTTTTCATTGTTTTCTTTCGCTTTTTTTTACTTCTATTTACACTTTCAAATATTCTAAGTGATATATTTCAAAAACATTTCAGAAAAATGTTAAATGTACATAGAGAAAATGTTTTTGATGTATACGAAAAATGTATCCAAAAAAATATATAATGTGTGTGAAAAAAGTTTATCATGTATTTAAAAAATATTAATCCAAGAATTTCACAAAACTTTGAACAAGTATTTGAAAAATGTTAATCAAGTTTCTAAAAATGGGCAAATGTGTATAGAAAGATGTTTACCATGTATTAAAAAAATGTTAAACTTGTATTTGAAAAATGTTAGTCAAACATTTGAAAAATGTGAAGCATGTATAGAAAAAATGTTGACCATGTATTTAGAAAAGATTAAATTTGTATTTGAAAATTTTCAATCAAGCATTTGAAACATCTTGAAAATGTATTAAAAAAATGCTAAGCTATTACCTAAATAAATTTAATCAATCATTTGATAAATTTTTCAATGTGTATATAAAAACTGTTTTCCATGTATTGAAAAATGTTAAACATGCATTTGAAAAATGTTAATCAAGGATTTGAAAGAAATGTAAAATATGCATAGAAAAACTGTTGACCATGAATTAATAAAAGGTCTTTTTAAAAAATTTAATCAAGCATTTGAAAATTTTGGAATGTATATAGAAAAAAAGTTGACCATGTATTCAATAAATATTCATCTTGTATTTAGAAATATTAAACATGTATTAGAGAAATACAATAAATGTATACCAAAAGTGAGTTTAGTAAAACAGTGAACATCTGAGAGAAAAGAAATAAAAACGAGGAAAAATGAAGAAAACATGAAGAAAAAGGAAAGAAAAAAACTATTGAAAAGCAAAAGGGAAACAAATAATAAATAAATACCTGTACAAACATAGAAATGAAACAAATAAAAACAATTGAAAACAAGAAAAAACAAAAACAAAAAAAGGAATAAAAAGCTGGATCTTTTTATTCAACACGGCCAGGGCCTAAGAAAAGATTTTTAGGGGGATTGTAGAACCTTCAGGGTTTTTTTTCCGGGGTTGTAGACCCTTCGGGTTTGGTCGAAGAAAAGATTCGCTAAAAGCGAGATATAGCCCTTGCGCTATTGGACGCGGAGAGCGTTAATATTTTTTTGGCGCACACACAGAGCGTCATATAGAATGCTTTTTTACATTGTCCGCTCATCAGGCCCATCCAACGCAACTTCACGGCCCCACCGGAGCAATAGACTTGGACCAAAGACCAAGTCAACCCCGCACAATAACACAGTCAAGCAGGACCCACACGGCATGTGCCGGCGGCTAAAAACACCACTTGGCATGCCTATCGCCTAAAACAACTTGATCCTGTATTTAAAAAATGTTAGTCCATGCATTTGAAGAAATGTTGAACAATTATTGGAAAAAAATTAATCAATCATTAAAAAATGGTAAATGTGTATAGAAAAATGTTGACCATATATTAAAAAAATTAAACTTGTATTTGAAAAATGTTAAACAAACATTTGATTATGTGAAGCATGTATAGAAAAAATGTTGACAATGTATTAAAAAATGTTAAATTTGTACTTGAAAATTTTGAATCCGGCATTTGAAAGTTGTTGACCATGTATTGAAAAACAATGCTAATCTAGTATCTGAAAATGTTAATCAAGCATTTGATAATTTTTTCAATGTGTTTAGAAAAAAATGTTGACCATGTATTGAAAAATGTTAAACTTGTATTTGAAAAATGTTAATCAAGGATTTGAAAAAAAAAAGAGAAATATGTATAGAAAAAACTGTTGACCATGTATTAAAAAATGTATTTTAAAAAAGTGATAATCAAGCATTTGAATATTTTAAAACGTACATAGAAAAAATGATGACCATGTATTCAATAAATATTAATCTTTTTTTAAAAAATATTAAACATGCATTAAATGTATACCAAAAATGAGTTTAGAAAAATAATGGAAACTCTAGAGAAAACAAACAAAAACAATGAAAAAAATAAAGTAAAAAATGAAGGAAACGGAAAGAAAAAAGTATTGAAAAACAAAAGGGAAACAAATAAAAGTAAAAATATAAAACCCTGTAAAAATAGAGAAAAGAAACAAAAAATGTTGAAAACAAAAACAGAAAATTAATGAAAAACTGGATCTTTTTATTTAAGAAGGCCGCGACCTACTAATTTCACCCGAACTGCATGGTGGCCCAGTGCTTAGCAGCGCTATGCCTCGCTTCCTATTTCATTTAGCCCGAATAGGCCGGCTTTAATTATAGACCCTTCACGTGAGACCGAAGAAAAGATTCGCTGTAAACGAGACATAGGGCGTGTTTGGTTGCCGTGTGCTACAGTACCTGCGTTGCATACCCTTCTCCACTCAGCCTGGCTTTGAAAAAACAGCCTCATATGCGACATCTGCGAGTTGTTTGGTTACCTGCATGCCCTCTTACCTGCATGGGCTAAACCACATTGCCTGATGTTTGGTTGCCCGCATGTTAGTGAATAAACCCAAGGCATGGTGTTTGGGTGTATGCAACGCCTGGTGTGTGGTAACCTCTTTGGCTAGTTGGTGAGGTTACCAACACACTTCGGCACAACCATGTAGCACACATCATAAGCAGAGCAGAGTATAAACAGAGCATCAACTACTTAACAACATAATTCAGATAAGCAGTACCACACTTCATAACAGTTCAATGCCTAAACCATAAATAGTTCAAAGCAGACTCGATAGTAATTAGAAAGGAGGTGCCCCGGCCCTACTCCTTGGCGGCGAAGGCTTCGTCGTGCTTCCCGCACTTGCTGACGACCTCAATGCCATCCTCGTCGAAGATGATGACCTTGAGGGTGTCGGGAGTGAGGAGCTTGAACGTCACCATGTAGCCGATCTTGATCTGATGAACGGCTGCATAGGTGGCCCAACCCTGATCCAGGGTCACCCTGCCGTTCATCAGCTTCACCGTCACCTTCCAGGAGCAGCCAGTGTTGTTCCTGAGCTTGAACTCCGTCGGCACCGCGACGAAGTGCTAGGTGAAGTCCAGGGGCATGGGGATGCACTCAAGCTTCGGTGCAAGGATGACCTTGCAGAAGTGAGTCGGGCCATCCTCCTGATGGTAGTGGCCGTACTTGCGGCTCTTGTTGCTGGGGGGCTCATCCATGCCCTCGTCGTCGCCACCCTCAGGCGTCTCCGGGACTTCCTCGGTGGTGGGCGGCAGCACAACCTCGTCGGGCACTGGGTGAAGGGGATGATTGCCCTTGTTCTCAATGGCCAGGAGCACCTCATTGCTCTCCTTGATCTGCACACAATTCATGGAGTCAGGCACAACAAAGAGTTCATGGCTAATTGAAGAGCTTGTAGTTAAAATGGCATGACTGTCACTCTTCTCCTCCTCTCCATCCCCCCTATATTTACTCACCCTGCCCACCACTACTTACCCACCCCCTCTCTTCTCTCACTGTCAACCTTCCCTGATGTAGGGCGGAACCCTAGGGGGGCGATCTTTCACGTTTGGAGAGGATCCTACGGGGAACACGAAGAACGCATGGAAGAACACGAGGGAAATCACGAGGGGAAACACAGATAAACACTCAACCGACACGAAATTGATCACACAAGTGCTAGATCATTGAGGCACAAAGTAACACGAGATCCAAAGTCAACAAGGGACAATACAAGAGTAACCGTTCTTCTCCATGAGGAGGTATTGATTGTCTTCTCCGGATGGAGGTCTTGAATCCAGATGGATCTTCTTCGAAGAGGTGCGGTCCCTCACGAGGAGTAGATCCGATACGGATGAGCAATGCTCTATCTCAAATGAGCTATCACAATGCTAACCCTAGAACGTAGGTAGGAGAGGAGTATATATAGTCTATGGGGTGAAAGGGTACACGGGCCTCGACCCAAGTGGCTGCGTGCAGGCAGGGCCAGAAGTTCCGGGCCAGGCCGGAAGTTCCGGGCGCCGGAGGTTCTGGGCAGGGTCCG
Organism: Triticum aestivum; assembly: GCF_018294505.1. NCBI lineage: Eukaryota > Viridiplantae > Streptophyta > Magnoliopsida > Poales > Poaceae > Triticum > Triticum aestivum. Next base: position 136,805,730 of record NC_057813.1, read on the forward strand.
GCCTAAGCAGAGAGTTGGCGCGGGTGGAGCTGGGCTGGCGTCCTGGGGCCGGAAGGTCCGGGCCAGGTTCCGGGCTAATGAGAGAGTTGGCACGCCCGGCCTGGTCGAAGTCGTAGGAGGCCGGAAGTTCCGGGTCGGCCGGAGGTTCTGGGGGCCAGAAGTTCCGGGCTCTGGCCGGAAGTTCCGGGCTGTCTAGAGAGTTGATGCCTGTCCCTTCTTATTCAACTTTCGGCTCCGTGGCTTGAGCGTTGTACCTGATCACGCATAGCATATCGGACTTAGGCAGTAGCCATGTCTCACTGGAAGAAAAGGGAGACTCAAGTAGGAGTGATGTCACCTCAGATTGAATAGCACGAGCCCTTGCTCTTGTCATGGGTCCACTTGGAGCTTGGATGGTTGAGGTAGATTCCATGGGGAAGATCAAGGGATGCTCCGCATCATCTCCCCTCCCTTGGGAAAGATCCGACCTCGGATCGAAATCCTCATCACCATGGAACGGGGAGAGATCGTTGACGTTGAAGATATCGCTCACGGAGTACTTGTCGCGTGGGATGTCGATCTTGTAGGCGTTGTTGTTGTAGCGTGCTAGCACCTTGAAGGGTCCATCGGCTCGAGGTATTAGTTTGGACTTGCGTTCGTTGGGGAAGCGGTCCTTGCGAAGGTGTAGCCACACGAGATCGCCAATGTCGAAGATCATGGGTTGCTTGTTGGCGTTGAGCTTGGTCGCGAGTCGTTGCACTTGATGCTTGATGGTTGTCCTTGTATCTTCATGCACCTTCATGAGGTAGCTCGCGCGGGCACTTGCGTCCATGTTGGTGCGCTCTTGTAGTGGAAGAGGAAGGATGTCCAATGGTGACAACGGGTTGAAGCCGTAGACGACCTCGAAATGGGACTTGCCGGTAGTTGAATGTCTTGCGCGGTTATATGCGTACTCGGTGATGGGTAGACACGCCTCCCACTCCTTGATGTTCTTCTTGATCAACATGTGAAGGAGAGTGGAGAGTGTATGGTTCGTCACCTCCGTTTGGCCGTCGGTTTGAGGATGGTATGCCGAAGAGAACAATAGCTTGATTCCGAGCTTGGCGCATAGCGTCTTCCAAAAGTAACTCAAGAACTTGACGTCGCGGTCGGATACAATTGTCTTTGGTACTCCATGTAGTCACAAGATTTCCCTACAAAAGAGATTGGCAATATTTGAAGCATCGTCTATCTTGTTGCAAGGAATGAAATGTGCCATCTTAGAAAATCGGTCCACAAGAACAAAGACGGAATCCTTTCCATTTTGAGTTCTAGGTAACCCAAGTACAAAATTCATGCTAATGTATTCCCAAGGTCGATAAGGAATAGGAATAGGCATGTAAAGACCATGGGATTGAACTTTTGACTTAGCTTTGCGGCACGTAGAGCAACGGTTGGTGAAGCGTGAGACGTCGCGGAACATCTTGGGCCAAAAGTAGTTCTTGGAGAGCGTGGCGAATGTCTTGTCGCGTCCAAAATGTCCCATGAGTCCGCCTCCATGAGCCTCTTGCAAAAGGAGCAAACAAAGGAAGATTCGGGAATGCAAAGTTTGTTAGCTCTCATAAGATAATCATCTTTGATGTAATATTGCTCCCAAGATGTATGCATCAAACACTTAGCAAAAGGAGTAGCAAAAGATGGGTCATTAGCATACAATTCTTTTATGTGCTCAAAGCCAATAACATTCAACTCAAGTTTAGTGACTAGTGTGCGTATGCGGGAAAGTGCATCCGCAACTACATTTTCCTTACCCTTAGTGTACTTGATCACATAGGGGAAAGATTCAATAAACTCACTCCATTTGGCATGACGCTTGTTCAACTTAGTTTGACCTTTTAAGTACTTAAGTGTTTCATGATCGGTATGGATAACAAACTCATGAGGTCTAAGATAATGTTCCCAAACATGTAGTACACGCACTAAGGCATACAATTCTTTGTCATAGATGGGATAGTTAAGTTGAGCACCGGATATTTTTCACTAAAATATGCAATGGCTCGTTTTTCTTGCATCAAAACTCTGCCAATTCCGGTACCACTTGCATCACAATGAACCTCAAAAGTTTTGTTAAAGTTGGGCAAAGCAAGAATCGGAGCATGAGTAAGCAAAGACTTGAGCTCATCAAAAGCGGTGGATTACAAAGATCCCCAAACAAAAGGAGCATTCTTCTTACTCAAGGCATGCAAAGGAGCAGCAATAGTGCTAAAGTCTTTCACAAAGCGATGATAAAAACCTGCAAGACCAAGAAAGCTACGCACTTGTTGCAAATTGGTGGGTTGGGGCCAAGTTTTAGTTACTTCAATCTTAGATTCGTCAACATGGACACCCTTGGAAGAAACGACAAAACCCCAAAAACAAGTTTGTCAACACCAAACGTACACTTCTTCATGTTGGCATAAAGACGTTCCTTGCAGAGGGTTTGCGAAACAGCCCTAACATGATTAAGATGGTCTTTCATGGATTTTCTAAATACAAGAATATCATCAAAGTAAATGACAACAAAAACTTCAATATAAGGTCGAAGCACAAAATGCATAAGACGAATGAAAGTACCAGGAGCTTTCGACAAACCCATAGGCATAACTAACCACTCGTACAAACCAAATTTGGGTTTGAAAGCGGTTTTCCATTCATCACCCTCTTGTATGCAGATTTGATAATAGCCACTTTTAAGATCAATTTTTGAGAAAAAGGCAGCACCACTAAGTTCATCAAGCATGTCATCTAGGCGTGGAATGGGATGCCTATAACGAACGGTAATAGCATTTATTGGTCTACAATCCGAGTACATGCGAAAACTACCGTCTTGCTTGGGCACAAGTATAATGGGAATGGCACAAGGACTTAAGCTTTCACGTACATGACCGTTGTCGATGAGTTATTGTACTTGCCATTGGATCTCCTTAGTTTCTTTGGGTTGACGCAGTATGGAGCTTTGTTTGGTAGGGGCACTCCGGGGATGAGGTCGATTCGATGCTCAATGACTTGTAGAGGAGGTAGACCCAGAGGTAGCTCATCGGGGAAAACATCTTGGAATTCCTGCAAAAGAGATTGAAACACTAAAGGTAGCTCATGAGAGGTGTTAGTTTTTGGGTCCCTATCCTTGCACACAAGTACAAAGTTCATAAGACTCGATGGGTTCTCACACACTTCGCTCATCTCAGTTTTGGTGGCAAATAGGACAAGGTTTTTCTCTCTAGGGGAAGAGGCGCTCAAGTTTGGCTTGTGGCTCTCACTCACTTTTTGGTGGATCACTTTCTCACTCCTCTCTCCACGATGGGTGGCTTGATTGTCGGCTATCACTTGACTAGGAGACATAGGTCGTAGCACATATTCCTTCCCTTTCATCTTGAAGCTATAGTGATTGGTATGCCCGTTGTGGATGACACCACGTCGAATTGCCATGGCCTACCAAGAAGGAGGTGGCAAACGGACATCGTGGCGACATCACACTCCAAAGTGTCCTCATATGCGCCAATTTTGAAGGAGACTTGGACCGTATGCTCAACTCGTATAGTGCCAGAGTCACTTAGCCATTGAACCTTGTATGGATGCGGGCGCTTCATCTTGACCAATTGAAGCTTGGAGCATAGTTCTTCACTTGCCAAGTTGTGACAACTACCTCCATCGATGATGACCTTGATGGACCTTCCATTGATGCCGGCCTTTGTGTGGAAGATGTGGCATCTTTGGTTTTCTTCTTGTTGATGTTGAAGAGTCAAGACTTTGGAGACAACGAGAGTGGGGCTCAAATCTTCATCACAAAAGACTTGATCATCTTCATCCTCGTTCACTCGCTCGTGCATGGCCACTTGCTCAAGGGCTTCCATTTCCTCTTCACTCGCCCATCGTCATTGAGGATCATGGTGCGCTTGTTTGTGCATTGGTAGGACTTGTGGCCTCGGCCGCCGCAAGTGAAAGACTTGAAGGAGCTTGTCTTGACGGTCTCATCGGTCGGAGTAGATGATGAAGCACGCGGTTTGAACTTGCTTGTAGTAGGAGGAGGACGACTTGAGCTTGTCAAAGTTTTCTTACAACTTGACTTGTCGTCGTTGCTTGGAGATGGCTTGGTTGAAGTAGAAGTTGGAGGAGTCGATGAATCTTGGTTGTTGGAGAAACCGTAGGTCTTGGATGAGTACTTGGCGTACTTGAAGTCATCTTGCACTTGATGTTCTGCCTTGGTAGCTTGATGCACGAGCTCAATGAGGTTGGAGTAGGGTTGGAAGTCGGCAATCTTCTTGATGGGATGATTGAGGCCATTCAAGAAGCGTGCCATAGTTTGCTCATCATCTTCCGTGACATTGGCTCGAATCATGGCTATCTCCATTTCCTTGTAGTATTCTTCAACACTCTTTGTTCCTTGCTTGAGGAGTTTTAGCTTCTTGAAGAGATCGCGGTTGTAGTAGGTGGGCACGAAACATGCTTGCATGACATCCTTCATTTGAGCCCAAGTGGTGACTGGAGGTTCACCTCTTACTTCTCGGCGCTCAAGGACTTGTTCCCACCATATGAGCACATAGTCTTGGAACTCAAGTGATGCCATAGCGATCTTATTCTCTTCCTCATAGTTGTGCAAACGAAAGATTTTGTCGACCTTCAATGCCCATGCGAGGTATTATTCGGGATCATTGCTCCCATTGAACTTGGGCATGGTGAATTTTAGCTTGCCGTAGAGTTGCTCTTCATTGTGTTGTTGGCGATGGTGATGATGACGCCCTTGACGTGGAGTATAATCATCCTCATGTTGCTCTTGGCGCGGGAAGTCCATGATCAACTTGTTCTTGTTGAACTTGAGGTTGAAGTGGAGCTTGACGAGCTTGTGGAGGAGCTTGAGGAACTTGACGTTTCACTCGCGGTTGGTAGTTCCTCTCTTGGATTTCTTCTCGAAGGTCTTCCTCTTGATTGCGCCGCTCGCGATTGCGGTTGGCGATGGCTCGACTTGATTCTTGAAGGGCATGTTGCGCCTCAAGAGCTTGTGCTTCACGTTGTTATTGTTGAAGACGTTGAGCCTCGGCGTCTTGTTCCTCTTGGCGTAGACGCGCTCGTTCTTCCTCTTGGCGATGTTGACGTTGTCATTCTTGAGCTTGTGCAAACGCAACTTGGTGTGGTTGAGGATGAGGTAGATGCTCGTCGACTTGCTCTTGTGAATGCTTGTCATGTAGCAGATTGCGAGATGCATGACGGTCTTGACGCACGGCTCGTTGAAGAGTGTTCGATGTCGGTGTACTTGAGACGGAGAAGGTGTCGTCGGAGTGTCAACTTGAGCGGCTTTGTCTTGAGGATGAAGAAGTGGAAGGATGGTGGTTCCCCATCAAGGCACGGATCTCGTCGACCCTTGCATCATTCTCTTGCTTGTGAGCGTCGAACTTGTTGTTGAAGTAGTCTCTTGTACATTGCTCGGAGAGTTGCAAGTTGGTGGCGAGGTTGTCGATGCGGTCGCTCATTGCTTGTTTCTCTTGGTGCAACGCCCGTTGAGCACCAAATAGGTGGTTCTTGGTGACGAATGATGACATGTCGTCGCCGTTCTCGATGAGGGGTGGATTGGTAGAAGAACTTGGCCTATCCATCATTCCAAACAAAATGTAATTGGTAGAAGGAGAAGAACGTATACCAAATGTACCTTGACCGATGTTGAAGATGAATCAAGTTCACTCAAATGTGGACAATGAAATAGCACTATAGGTACCAATTCTTGTCGGTTCTCACACCTACACAAGTAAAAGCTTATGGTGGAGCTTGGTTAGGATGGTGGCACAAAATTTGATGCAATTGTAAGTGAGATTCAATAATGTTGGAAAAGATTCACAAATTTGCAAATGCAACAAGTAGACCAAGCAAGGAGTTGTACACGGAAACACACACGCAAATAGATAGATGGGATTGTGCAAACCAAAAGTGAGCCAAAATGTGGAGTCCACGAAAATGCTCTTGTTGCACAATACACGAGAGACGCTAGCACGATTTTACAATAGGCGGATACGAAACTTGTGCACAACCTACTAGGCAAAAATGCAACGAACTCTATCTCAAGTATGCTATATGTATGGTATTTCGGTGCTATGATCCAAGATGATCAGATATGACAATCTTAATGTAGTATGATGCTATGGTTCTTGCTTATAAGCTCTTTGCTTATCTTTCCCTCTTTGCTTAACAACTTAGTTGGCTCTTTCACTTTGAGCTCTTTTCTCATGCAAAACTTCACGAACCAAGATAGCAATTGTGTATGCGATGACAACTTTGTGACACAAAAGCTGATGTCAAGATATGCACCACTATGGTATGTTATGTATGTTATGGAGTATGATCACTAATGTGCACAAGTCACGTTGCCGGCAATACTCAATGGCTAGTCTCGATGGGTAAGCAACGCAAAAGATGGGCTATGATGGTTATCAATGCAATTGCAAGGTATGACAAAGATGTCGTCGAAGTTACCGTCCTTGGCGATGACGAGTCCTTGGCGAAGATGAGCGGTGGTGATGGTGACTTTGAACCGTACCTATATAGCCGAAACACAATAGGACACAGGAACCACAACTCAAAACTTGAAGACCCAAAACATGTCAACCTGTGTCAGAGGTGATAACGGTAAGTAACGGTGGTGCGTGCGGAAAGCGGTGGTGGTGCGAGTGGAAAACGGAAGTCGGGAGCTGCACAAACTTTCTGTCTAGGCCGGAAGTTCCGGGCAAGATGGAAGGTCCGGGGTCCGGAAGTTCCGGGGACGGCCGGAATGTCCGGTGGCCGGAAGTTCCGGGGGTCGCGATCCTGCCAAGAACAGAGACTTGGGGATTGTGGATTTGGGCGGAAAAACTTCGAGAAATCCCAAATCCGCGAGGGAAAAGAAGAAATTGGGGGGGAAGAAGGGTGGGGAAGCTAGATCCACTCGATGCAAAGCCGATCCGTGGATCAAATCCAACAAAATTTCATCACACCAACAAATCACAAAAAAATTGGGAGGGCTATTTTTGTGGGGATTTTCGAATTTAGGACAAAAACCACAAAATCAAGCTAGAAAACACGGTGTAGGGGCTCCAAAAGCGTGATCAACGTGGCTCATGATACCAAGATGATGTAGGACGGAATCCTAGGGGGGCGATCTTTCATGTTTGGAGAGGATCCTACGGGGAACACGAAGAACGCATGGAAGAACACGAGGGAAATCATGAGGGGAAACACAGAGAAACACTCAACCAACACGAAATTGATCACACAAGTGCTAGATCATCGAGGTACAAAGTAACACGAGATCCAAAGTCAACAAGGGACGATACAAGAGTAACCGTTCTTCTCTGTGAGGAGGTCTTGATTGTCTTCTCCGGATGGAGGTCTTGAATCCGGATGGATCTTCTCCGAAGAGGTGCGGTCCCTCACGAGGAGTAGATCCCATGCGGATGAGCAATGCTCTATCTCAAATGAGCTATCACAATGCTAACCCTAGAATGTAGGTAGGAGAAGAGTATATATAGTCTATGGGGCGAAAGGGTACACGGGCCTCGACCCAAGTGGCTGCGCATAGGCAGGGCCGGAAGTTCCGGGTGCCGGAGGTTCCGGGAAGGGTCCGGCCTAAGCAGAGAGTTGACGCGAGTGGAGCTGGGCTGGCGTCTGGGGGCCGGAAGGTCCGGGCAGGCCGGAAGTTCCGGGGGCCGGAAGGTCCGGGCCAGGTTCCGGGCTAACCAGAGAGTTGGCAGGCCCGGCCTGGTCGAAGTCGTCGGAGGCCGGAAGTTCCAGGTCGGCCGGAGGTTCCGGGGGCCGGAAGTTCCGGGCTGTCCAGAGAGTTGACGCATGTCCCTTCTTCTTCAGCTTTTGGCTCCGTGGCTTGAGCGTTGTACCTGATCACGCATAGCATCTCGGACTTAGGCAGTAGCCATGTCTCACTGGAAGAAAAGGGAGACTCAAGTAGGAGTGATGTCACCTCAGATTGAATAGCACGAGCCCTTGATCTTGTCATGGGTCCACTTGGAGCTTGGATGGTTGAGGTAGAGTCCATGGGGATGATCAAGGGATGCTCCACATCATTCCCCCTCCCCATCGCCATGAGCTCTAGCTCTAGCTCCAACGCCAACCCCTTCCCTTGGGGTATTGGCTGGAGGGCCTTCTTCCTAGGGTGGTCGGCTGGTGACCGCACCAAGTTCGAGAACACCATGGAGGTGTGCTCGAACTTTGGCTCCATGACTGACATGCAGAAGGAATCTAATGCAGTGCTCATGAAGGCCACTAAAGAAGAGATGAAGACGCTGATTCCTGACCCGGCGAAGGGCGCGATGGAAGTTGACATCATTCGTTGGGCCATGAATCAGGCCGTCTCCAACGATGCTAAACAGAGAAAGAAGTGGTGCAAGTACAAGAACTACTGGGCTCCTAATGACCGTCGTGCCGTAGTGTACTGGGAGACGACTATCGCACCGCCGGCGGTCATCGGTGGGGAGCCTAAGGAGGAGGAGGAGGAAGAACCGGTGTAGATGCCGGCAAGGGAGCCAGAGCTAGGCCGTCGTACCTGGTAGATCGACCTCGACTCCGCCGAGGACGAAGATGATGACGCGCCACCCTGCACGGTGATGAAGAAGAAGATGAAGGCCAGCCAGTCCACCCGCCGCTCCGCACGCTGGTGACGGTGGCCGCGGTTATGTACCCCCAATCCCCCTTCTACTATGAACTACTATTCCGATCTACCTCTATTCCGATCCTGGATGAACTACTTGTCAGAGAACATAGTAATAATTCAAAATTTTCCTACGTGTCACCAAGATCAATCTAGGAGACGCTAGCAACGAGAGAGAGAGAGAGAGAGAGAGAGAGCATCTTCATACCCTTGAAGATCGCTAAGCAGAAGCATTACAAGAACGCAGTTGATGGAGTCGTACTTGCGGCGATTCAAATCGCGGAAGATCCGATCTAGCGCCGAATGGACGGTGCCTCCGCGTTCAACACACATACAGACCAAGGATGTGTCTCCTCCTTCTTGATCCAGCAAGGGGAGAGGAGAAGTTGAGGGAGAGCTCCGACAACACGACGGCATGGTGGTGGAGCTTGTGGTTTTCCTGCAGGGCTTCGCCAAGCTCTACGGAGGAGGAGGAAGTGTTGGAGGAGGGAGGGGCTGCGCCAGGGGAAGGGTGTGGCTGCCCTCCCACCCCTCACTATATATAGGGGGAAGGGGAGAGGGGGTCTGCCCCTCTAGATGGATCTAGAGGAGGGGGCGGCGGCCAGGGGAAACCCTAGATGGGTTTGGGCGCCCCCACCCCTAGGAAACTTGCCCCCCAAGCCGGGAGGGGCGGCTGCCCTAGGGGTGGCTGATACGTCTCCAACGTATCTATAATTTATGAAGCATTCATGCTATTTTATTATCTGTTTTCAATGATTACGGGCTTTATTATACACTTTTATATTACTTTTGGGACTAACCTATTAACCGGAGGCCCAACCCATATTGCTGTTTTATTGCTTGTTTCAGTATTTCGAAGAAAAGGAATATCAAACGGAGTCCAAACGAAATGAAACCTTCGGCAGCGTTATTTTTGGGAAGATTATCACCCAGGAGACTTGGAGTTCATTATCACCCAGGAGACTTGGAGTTCACGTCAGAAGAGCCTCGAGGAGGCCACGAGATAGGAGGGCGCGCCCCCCTACTGGGCACGCCCCCCTGTCTCGTGGGCCCCTTGAGCACCCCCCGACCGACTTCTTTCGCCTATATATTCCCTCGTACCCTAGAAACATCGAATATCAAGATAGATCGGGAGTTACGCCGCCGCAAGCCTCTGTAGCCACCAAAAACCTCTCGGCAGCCCTTCCCGGCACCCTGCCGGAGGGGGGATCCTTCACCGGTGGCCATCTTCATCATCCCGACACTATCCATGACGAGGAGGGAATAGTTCACCCTCGAGGCTGAGGGTATGTACCAGTAGCTATGTGTTTGATCTCTCTCTCTCTCTCGTGTTCCCTCTATGGCACGATCTTGATGTATCCCGAGCTTTGCTATTGTAGTTGGATCTTATGATGTTTCTCCCCCTCTACTCTCTTGTGATGAATTGAGATTTCCCTTTGAAGTTATCTTATCGGATTGAGTCTTTTATGAGAACACTTGATGTATGGCTTGCCGTGCTTATCTGTGGTGACAATGGGATATCATGTGCCACTTGATGTATGTTTTGGTGACCAACTTGCGGGTTCTGCCCATGAACCTATGCATAGGGGTTGGCACACGTTCTTGACTCTCCGGTAGAAACTTTGGGGCACTCTTTGAAGTACTTTGTGTTGGTTGAGTAGATGAATCCGAGATTTTGTGATGCATATCGTATAATCATGCCCACGGATACTTGAGGTGACAATGGAGTATCTAGGTGACATTAGGGTTTTGGTTGATTTGTGCCTTAAGGTGTTATTCTTTGAATAGATTGATCCGAAAGAATAAATTTGAGTTGGTTTCGTACCCTACCATAATCTCTTCGTTTGTTCTCCGCTATTAGTTGCTTTGGAGTGACTCTTTGTTCCATGTTGAGGGGTTGTTATATGATCTATCTATGTTATTATTGTTGAGAGAACTTGCACTAGTAAAAGTATGAACCCTAGGCCTTGTTTCCTATCATTGCAATATCGTTTACGCTCACTTTTACCACTTGCTACCTTGATGTTTTTATAATTTCAGATTACAAATACCTTTATCTACCATCCATATTGCACTTGTATCACCATCTCTTCGCCAAACTAGTGCACCTATACAATTTTCCATTGTATTGGGTGTGTTGGGGACACAAGAGACTCTTTGTTATTTGGTTGCAGGGTTGTTTGAGAGAGACCATCTTGATCCTACGCCTCCTGCGGATTGATAAACCTTAGGTCATCCACTTGAGGGAAATTTGCTACTATCCTACAAACCTGTGCACTTGCAGGCCCAACAACGTCTACAGGAAGAAGGTTGTGTAGTAGACATCAAGCTCTTTTCTGGCGCCGTAGCCGGGGAGGCTAGGTAAGCGGCACTCACACCCCGTCAACTAAGCTCTTTTCTGGCGCCATTGCCGGGGAGGTGAGTGCTTGAAGGTATATCTTTAGATCTTGCAATCGAATCTTTTTGTTTCTTGTTTTATCACTAGTTTAGTTTATAAAAGAAAACTTCCAAAAAAATGGAGTTGAGTTTGTCTCTTACGCTTTGTCTTTTTAATATCTTTCATGAGAATGCTGGAAAGGAAAATTGTGCTCAAGTGTTAGAAGAAGAAATCTATAGAATGTTTGATACTAAATCTTTGTATGATGAGCATGATTGCAATATTGTTAGTATGAATTCCTTGAATATCCATGATGCTAATGATATGCAAAGCCACAAGCTTAGGGAAGCTATGTTTGATGAATATGATTTTTTTGTCCCCCAAGTTTTGATGAGCAAATATATTATGATGAAAGCATGCCTCCTATTTATGATGATTATATTGATGAAAGTGGGTTTGGAAGAATGTCAACTTTAGGTAGTATTGATCCCACTATTTTGGAGGATGTTGAATCTTATTATGATGAATATGAAAGTGGATTTGGAAGAGTGTCAACTTTAGGTAGTATTGATCCCACTATTTTGGAGGATGTTGAATCTTATTATGATGAATATGAAAGTGGATTTGGAAGAGTGTCAACTTTATTTAGTGATGATTCCACTATTTCGGAAGAGGTTCCAATTGATTATGAGAACAAAGTTGTTATCTATGATGATTATTGTGATGACTTGTATACTATAAAGAATAATTATAACCATGAAACTTGTCATCGTGATTTTAGTTTTCAATTGGATTATGCCTCACATGATAGTTATTTTGTTAAGTTTACTCTCACTAATATTCATGAGAAGAATTTTGCTTGTGTGGAGAGTAGTAAATTTTCTATGCTTGTAGATCATGAAAAGAATGCTTTAGGTGCTGGTTATATTGTTGAATTCATTCATAATGCTACTGAAAATTATTATGAGAGAGGAACATATGCTTGTAGGAATTGCAATAATGTCAAGTTTCCTCTCTATATGCTTAAAATCTTGAAGCTATGCTTGTGTTACCTTCCTATGCTAGTTGATTATTGTTCCCATAAGTTGTTTGCTCACAAAATCCCTATGCATAGGAAGTGGGTTAGACTTAAATGTGCTAGTCATGTTCTTCATGATGCTCCCTTTATGTTTCAATTCTTATCTTTTATGTGAGCATCATTGCCATCATCATGCCTAGCTAGAAAGGCATTAAAGAAAAGCGCTTGTTGGGAGACAACCCAATATTTATCCTTACTGTTTTTGCGTGTTCACATGATTATTATACTGTTGTAATCATGTTTTATAGCTTTTGTTTCAATAAAGTGCCAAGTAGAGCCTTTGGGAAGACTTGGGTGAATTCTTTATGATCTTGCTGTAGAAAACAGAAACTTTTGCGCTCACGAGAATAGCTGTCAATTTTTACTTGAGAGTGATTTGAGGTTGATTCTTTTTTAAGATGATCAATAGACAAATTCCTCAGGTCCACCAATTTATTTCATAATTTTTGGTGTTCCATAAGTATACGTTTGATACAGATTACTACATACTGTTCTGTTTTTGACAGATTCTGTTTCATTGCGTTGTTTGCTTATTTTGATGAATCTATGGCTAGTATGTAAGGGTATGAACCATACAGAAGTTGGAATAAAGTCGGTTTAACACCAATATAAATAAAGAATTATTTCATTACAGTACCTTAAAGTGGTGGTTTGTTTTCTTACACTAACGGAGCTTACGAGTTTTGTTTGAGTTTTGTGTGGTTGAAGTTTTCAAGTTTTGGGTAGAGATTCGATGGACTATGGAATAAGGAGTGGAAAGAGCTTAAGCTTGGGGATGCCCAAGTCACCCCAAGATAATATTCAAGGACAACCAAGAGCCTAAGCTTGGGGATGCCCCGGATGGCATCCCCTCTTTCGTCTTCGTTCATCGGTAACTTTACTTGGAGCTATATTTTTATTCGCCACATGATATGTGTTTTGCTTGGAGCATCATTTTATCTTGTTAGTATTTGCTTGCTGTTATTTAGAATAATGTTTTGCATCTTTATTTTCAATAAAAATGTCAAGGATAGCCTTTACCATGTTTGTTTTGCTAGTATACATGTTGCTGTTTGAAAACAGAAAGTTTACCGCTGTTGCAAAAATTCCCTAGAAAAGTCAAGGAGTGGTATAATGTTGAAACTTTTTGAATATTAATCTCTGATAAATTTATTACAGTGGGCATGTTCTCTCATAATTTTTGGAGTTAGGGAAGTATTGATACTCTTGCATTCTTTACAGACTGTACTGTTTTGGCAGATTGCTGATGGTTGCATTGTTTGCATATGTTTTCTTGTTTAATTAATGATTCTATTTGAGGATAGGAGTATTAAATATGCAAAGACATTTAGTATTCAATGTTGAATAATAATTTTAGTAATTTGTTACATTAGAAGATGATAAGGTTTTGCATTGGTTTATACTAACCTATCTCACGAGTTCTTGTTGAGTTTGTTGTGAATGAAGCTTTTGATAAAAAGAGAAACCATGATATGAAAGGAATTAAGGAGACACAAAAGCTCAAGCTTGGGGATGCCCAAGGCACCCCAAGATAATATTTCAAGAAGTCTCAAGCATCTAAGCTTGGGGATGCCCCGGTAGGCATCCCACCTTTCTTCTTCAACAATCATCGGTTAGTATCGGTTGAGCCTAAGTTTTTGCTTCTTCACATGAGTTGTGCTATCCTTGCAAAGTCATTTTGTTTTGTTTTTCTTGCTGCTTGAATACAATACCAAGATCTGAAATTCTTAAATGGGAGAGAGTCTTCACATAGTTGCATAATTATTTAGCTACTCATTGTTCTTCACTTATATCTTTTTGGAGTAGTTTGTCATTTACTCATGTGCTTCACTTATATCTTATGAGTAAATGGTTGAATGAGTTGATTGTCATAAATCTGAAATTATATATGTCTCTTTTGCTTATCCCATGGGGAGTAATGACTTCACATCTAAGAAGTAGATGTTGTAAATTTATTGACGGTTAGCAAGCATTGTATTGGTCATTTGAACAATTCATAAAAGAATATTGAAGGAAGAGATATTTCACATATAAATATATTATCATAGACATCTTTTATAATTGTGAGCACTCATTAATAGTAATAGGTTATGTTTTCTCACATCTCAGTTAAAGTATATTGTCATGGATCATTCAAACATGTTGAGCTTGCCTTTCCCCCTCATGCTAGCCAAAATTCCTAGCACCAAGTAGAGATACTACTTGTGCTTCCAAATACCCTTAAACCCAGTTTTTGCCATGAGAGTCCACCATACCTACCTATGGATTGAGTAAGATCCTTCAAGTAACTTATCATCGGTGCAAGCAATAAAAATTGCTCTCTATATATGCATGACTTATTAGTGTGGAGAAAATAAGCTTTGTACGAACTTGTTATGGAAGAAATAAAAGCGACGGACTGCATAATAAAGGTCCATATACAAGGGGCAATATAAAGTGACGTTCTTTCGCATTAAGATTTTGTGTATCCAACCCTAAAAGCGCATGACAACCTCTGCTTCCCTCTGCGAAGGGCCTATCTTTTACTTTATGTCTTTTACTTTATGCAAGAGTCAAGGTGATCTTCACCTTTCCCTTTTTCATTTTATCCTTTGGCAAGCACTTTGTGTTAGGGTGATCCTGATATATATATCCAATTGGATGTACGTTAGCATGAACTATTATTGTTGACATCACCCAAAGGTGAATACGTTTGGAGGCAACATTATAAGCCCCAATCTTTCTCTGTGTCTGATTAAAACTTCATAACCACAAGTATTGCGTGAGTGTTAGCAATTGTAGAAGACTATATGATAGTTGACTATGTGAAGTTTGCTAAATCAAAGCTCTGACATAGACTTTTCCTGAAAGTAAGATGAATTGTAATTGTTTGATGCCTAAGAATGAAGTTTGCTAGTTTTCAAGAAAGTTTATGGTCTATGCTTTAACATGTGAATAACTTGTTACTTGATTATGAATAGTTTTATGAGATGAACTACTGTTATGACATATAATCATGCTAGAAAAGGTGATTGAAATTATCATTGATCAAACTTGTGCACCTCTAGCATTCACACTTCATAAATTCTTTCTTTTATCATTTACCTACTCGAGGACGAGTAGGAATTAAGCTTGGGGATGCTGATACGTCTCCAACGTATCTATAATTTTTGAAGCATTCATGCTATTTTAGTATCTGTTTTGAATGATTACAGGCTTTATTATACACTTTTATAATACTTTTGGGACTAACCTATTAACCGGAGGCCCAGCCCATATTGCTGTTTTATTGCCTGTTTCAGTATTTCGAAGAAAAGGAATATCAAACGGAGTCCAAACGGAATGAAACCTTCGGCAGCGTTATTTATGGGAAGATTATCACCCAGGAGACTTGGAGTTCATGTCAGAAGAGCCTCGAGGAGGCCACGAGATAGGAGCCCCCCCCCCTACTGGGCGCGCCCCCTGTCTCGTGGGCCCCTCGAGCACCCCCCCGACCGACTTCTTTTGCCTATATATTCCCTCATACCCTAAAAACATCGAATATCAAGATAGATCGGGAGTTCCTCCGCCGGAAGCCTCTATAGCCACCAAAAACCTCTCGGGAGCCCTTCCCGGCACCCTGCCGGAGGGGGATCCTTCACCGGTGGCCATCTTCATCATCCCGGCGCTATCCATGACGAGGAGAGAGTAGTTCACCCTCGAGGCTGGGGGTATGTACCAGTAGCTATGTGTTTGATCTCTCTCTCTCTCTCTCTCTCTCTCTCTCTCTCTCTCTCTCTCGTGTTCCCTCTATGGCACGATCTTGATGTATCCCGAGCTTTGCTATTGTAGTTGGATCTTATGATGTTTCTCCCCCTCTACTCTCTTGTGATGAATTGAGTTTTCCCTTTGAAGTTATCTTATCGGATTGAGTCTTTTATGAGAACACTTGATGTATGTCTTGTCGTGCTTATCTGTGGTGACAATGGGATATCATGTGGCACTTGATGTATGTTTTGGTGACCAACTTGTGGGTTCCGCCCATGAACCTATGCATAGGGGTTGGCACACGTTCTTGACTCTCCGATAGAAACTTTGGGGCACTCTTTGAAGTACTTTGTGTTGGTTGAATAGATGAATCTGAGATTGTGTGATGCATACCGTATAATCATGCCCACGGATACTTGAGGTGATAATGGAGTATCTAGGTGACATTAGGGTTTTGGTTGATTTGTGTCTTAAGGTGTTATTCTAGTACGAACTCTTGAATAGATTGATCCGAAAGAATAACTTTGAGGTGGTTTCGTACCCTACCATAATCTCTTCATTTGTTCTCCGCTATTAGTTGCTTTCGAGTGACTCTTTGTTGCATGTTGAGGGATTGTTATATGATCTATCTATGTTATTATTGTTGAGAGAACTTGCACTAGTGAAAGTATGAACCCTAGGCCTTATTTCCTATCATTGCAATATCGTTTACGCTCACTTTTACCACTTGCTACCTTGCTGTTTTTATAATTTCAGATTACAAATACCTTTATCTACCATCCATATTGCACTTGTATCACCATCTCTTCGCCGAACTAGTGCACCTATACAATTTGCCATTGTATTGGGTGTGTTGGGGACACAAGAGACTCTTTGTTATTTGGTTGCAGGGTTGTTTGAGAGAGACCATCTTCATCCTACGCCTCCTACGGATTGACAAACCTTAGGTCATCCACTTGAGGGAAATTTTCTACTGTCCTACAAACATGTGCACTTGCAGGCCCAACAACGTCTACAAGAAGAAGGTTGTGTAGTAGACATCAGTGGCGCCCCCACCTCTCCAGGTTACGTGAGATGGGGTGTAAGGGGCGCACAAACCCTTAGTGGGCTGGTGTGCCCCCTCCCCTTTGTCACACCCTAGCTAGTCATGCATTAGAGTGTTGCATCATGTTTATTCTTCCACCAGAAACCTGAAATGGGGATGACAGAACCCCCAGTCCCCTCTGAAACCAACTAGGGTTTACTAAAAACTTTTTCAACGAACCTGAAATGCCCTTCTAAAATGCCCATCATTTTTGTCTTGGTTCAGAACCTCTGCCAAAAGTGGTGCACATTTTCCTAGGCCATCCTAGGGTTTTTTGAATTAAATCATAAGTATTGAATTTGGGCATTTAAAATTATATAAAATATTTAAATGCTCAAATAACTCCAAACTAAAATGTTTCATGTTGGAAATAATCCAACTATGGACCAGGAGTAGTTTGGTGATTTTTGGAGTTGCCTAGGTATTTTATTTAATTCAACAAAGTTGCAGAAGTATTAAAAAAGAAAAACAGAAAACAGAAGAAATGGGAAAAGCTTACCTGGCGCCCAGCACCCGGCCCACCTGCCGGCCCAGCCCAGCACCGCGCCAGCGAGCTGCTTGCCGGCCAGGCAGGCAGGCAGGTGCTCGACGGCGAGCACCGCATGGGTGCCACGCACCTGCTCGCCGCCTCGCCGCCTCCCTCGCCCGGCTAACGCCGTGAACCGGCCTCCCTCTCTATCCCGAACCCCCCAGACACCCCCTCTCCTCTCCAGCTCCTCTCCCTCGCTCTCCCATGCCATGGCCGATGCCATCACCGCCACCCCCTCGCCGTAGCCACGCCCTCCGTCAACCCCACGCCATGCCGCCGTGTCCAGGAGCTTCGCCGCCGTCCACTTCATCGAGCTAGCCGAGCCCCGTGTGCTCGAGCGGCCCGAGACTACCGCACCGACCTCGCCCGAGCTCGCCGTCGCCGGAGATCCCCTTCAACGCCGTCGCCGCCTCAGCTCGTCCCCGACCCCGCCGGTGGCCTCTACGGGAGCGCTGTGAGCCCAGCTACCTCTCCGACCCTCTCTCTCTCATTCCCGAGCCGTGTAGCCACCGCACGAAGATCACACGCACGCACCGCCGCGGATCTCGTCGCCGACGTGCTTCCGGCCATCCTCCGGCCAACCCGCAGTGTCCAACGCACTCACCAAGCTGCGTTAGGCCCAACCGTGCACTCCCCGCACCTCATTGATCCCCCTAGCGACAAGTTTGACTTTGGCCGAACTCCGGTGGCCGCCAAAGTCGTCGCCGGCGCCAACTCCGGCCACCCCGACCCCAACGGACTCCACCAAGAGCTGCGGCTCGACCTCAGCTCCGCTCCGGTGCCCTCCGCGGCTCGTTTGGTTGCCGGAACGGCAAAAATCACTTCCGCAGCCGCGTCGGGCTCGCCGGCGGCTAAACGCCGGTGCAGCCGACCCGGGTTTGACCACGGGTGGGCCCTGGTTGACTCCCCTGAGTCAATGACAGGTGGGGCCCAGCCCTGTTAATTAAACAGGTTTAGTTTTAATTAAACTTTAATTAAAATAATCACACTGACATGCGGGACCCACTGTCAGGTTTGACCCGGACGTGTTCCGTTGACCTGCTGACGTCACACTGACGTCAGGCTGACGCAATAATTGATTTTCTGGAATTATTCTAATATAGGAAATTCCAGAATATAATTTAAACTTCAAAAATTCATAACTTTTATTCTGTAACTCCAAATCAGACAAATTATATATGAAAAATGATCAGAAAAATCCAATCTATCCATCTGTACTATTTTCATGCATGACTAAACAAGTTAACTTGATGTTTAATGCAGAACAAGGAAAAACACTTTAAAGGGCCATGTTTGAGTTTGAAATTTGAATCTTTGATTCAAATTGGTTCAAACCCTTCTGGTCTTAGTTGCATTAGCCCAACAC
>NC_057813.1:136825503-136826245 GCF_018294505.1 Triticum aestivum
CGGATGGAACCTGGATAGGCGATAAACCTGGACTAGAGGCTTAGGTGTTTAGGTAGGTCGTGGTCTACACCCACGTCGGCTTTCGCTTGAAGTCTGCCGAGCACATGTCGTGTGCAGACGCTAAGTGGTGGAAACATGTACGAAGAAGTACACCCCTGCAGGGTTATCATAATCTATTCGAATAGCCGCGTCCGCGGTAAAGGACTACTTGGTTGCCTATACAGTTCATAGACAAGTAAATGGAAACTACTAAAAGCCTCAAGATAAGTGTGAGTGCCGAGGATGGCTCTTCCGTAGGAAGACGGAGGCGGATCCTCGGTAGTGTATTGAAGTGGTGAGTAGTGGACTCGTGTGCGCAAAACCATTTCAAGTTGGAGTCTCGTAGGTTAGCCTAGCCAAGAGTCAAAGCTGGCTTGCTGCAACAACTCCACCAACCCTTCTTGATAATATGCATGTATGTAGGATCTGATGTAAGTCTTGCTGGGTACCTTTGTACTCATGTTGCTATAATTTATATTTTTTTACAGAAGACGCTGCAACCCCTTCTGATGGGTTCTACGTAGACGTTGACATCAACGAGTAGGCTAAAGGCCCAGGTGGTGATCCTGAGCTTGTGAAGGACCACGTAGTATAGCTAGGTTTTCCAAGCCTCTTTTATCTTTCTAGTTGTCTGTACTCAGACAAGTTACTTCCGCTGCTGGTTTGTATGACTGTATGACTTGAATGCTGGGTCGTGAGACCC